>NW_009613117.1:0-258 GCF_000690535.1 Cariama cristata | reverse complement strand
TCGACGTTATGCCTCTGTTTCTCCTGCCGTCGCTCAGCGATAAGATGAAATAGGAGGAGCAGCCCCTCCTGGATGTCCAGGACTGATCCCAGCATGATAACCTTGCATTCGGTCTTGGATGAGGCATTAAAGGAATGGTACATTTAATAACACTTATTAATATGACTACTCATCATGCATTAGTGCTATGGGATTGCCTGCTGAGAACAGTCTTGCTGAGGTTACCCACACAAAATCTGTCTAGAAAACCTTGCAGTA
>NW_009613116.1:0-711 GCF_000690535.1 Cariama cristata | reverse complement strand
GCCCAGCCTTAAACGGTGACACTCAGGAACATTGGGATAAAGAGAACTGAGAAATGCACAGCTGTAAAAATGAATGGCAAATAGTTCCTCTGTGCCAGCGAAGGATAACAAAACTCAGGAATCTGTCTAAGCATATATGTGTGCATTTTAACCATGGTTACTGAAGTCTGGGAGATTTATATTGCTAACTTTTCTGAAGCCAGGGCTTCATACCAAAACACTTCCTCACATAGATTTGAGGATGGGAAGCAAATTCTTCTGAGATACGCACTTTTTTTTCTAAGCAAAAGAAAGAAAAAATATGGCTCTGCTGACTCACCACAGACAAGACATCTTCAACAGATGCACTTTGACCCTACATCATGTCTCTCAGCCATTTGCTGCCCATACAGTTATATCCACTGCTTTTCCCAGAAACTTCTTCTCTGGACAAAGGACAGGGGCGCTTCTGAACATCACATCTCTGAGGCACCAGCTCTTGACATGAGGGGATGTCTGCAGTACCAAAACAGGCCAAACTGGAGAAGTACTGGGTTGACAACTCCTTTTGAGTAATCTGTTTAATTGTTTAGCCTCACCTAAGCTTGGAATTTCAGCTTCTGGTTTCCATTTCCCATAAAGATTTTCTTCTCCATTCTTTGTGGCACTGAGACATTGCACGGTATGGGGAAGGCCAAATTCATGTACTCGCTTCCCTCAGTTCCTGAGCCA
>NW_009613115.1:0-7215 GCF_000690535.1 Cariama cristata | reverse complement strand
TCAACAAGGCCAAGGGCAAGGTCCTGCATGTGGCTCAAGGCAATCCCAGGCACAAATACTGGCTGGGCAGAGAATGGGTTGAGAGCAGCCCTGAGGAGAAGGACTCAGGAATGTTGGTTGACGAGAAGCTTAGCATGACCCAGCAATGTGCACTGGCAGCCCAGAAAGCCAACTGTATCCTGGGCTGCATCAAAAGCAGCATGACCAGCAGGTTGAGGGAGGTGATTCTCCCCCTCTACTCCGCTCTGGTGAGACCCCCCCCCTGCAGTACTGCCTTCAGATCTGGGGACCCCAGCACAGGAAGGACATGGACCTGTTGGAGGGAGTTCAGAGGCGGGCCACAAAAATGGTCAGAGGACTGGAGCACCTCTCCTATGAGGAAAGGCTGAGAGAGTTGGCATTCTTCAGCCTGCAGAAGAGAAGTCCCTGGGGAGACCTTATAGCAGCCTTCCAGTACCTAAAAGGGGTCCACAAGAAAGCTGGGAGGGACTTTTTGCAAGGGCCTGTAGTGATAGGACAAGGGGTAAAGGCTTTAAACTGGAAGAAGGTAGATTTAGATTAGATATAAGGAAGAAGTTCTTCACAGCGAGGGTGGTGAGGCACAGTTCTGGCTGCCCTGTCCCTGGAAGTGTTCAAGGCCAGGCTGGATGGGGCTTTGAGCAACCCAATGTAGTGGAAGGTGTCCCTGCCCATGGCAGGAGGGTTGGAACTAGATGATTTTTAAGGTCCTTCCCAACCCAAACCATTCTATAATTCTATGATAGAATATGGATATGCCATGTTAAGTGTACCAAGACAATAGAAAAGCATCTTATAGGAATGTCCTTTAATAGTATAAGTGTCCTGTCCCTTCTGAGTATGTCACAGCAGTGTAGGGTGCTCTGGAAAAGAGGTTGCCAAGTCTCGGTGGTAGGACTCTTAAAATTGGTAGATACTTTCTTATTGCTTTTCCCTTTTTTATATTCTTTAGTTAATAAGACATGTTTATAAAATTAAATGACAGAGGGCAAATTTATTAGAACTGAATTTGGTCAGAGGTACTAGCTGTGCTCTTTCTGCTATTCTTTATGTGCCTTTTTTTTCAGTTCCTGTCATTCCAGGTTTTTCTTCCCATCTTGTTGTCGTTAAGGATGACTGTCAGTAGCCCTTTCTGTAGTGTTGCATCTGAACTGGTGTATGGGTAGATCTACATGCATTCACAATTCTATTGTGTTCACAATGCAAGGTGAGGCCCTGCTCCCCGGGTTGAGCATGGTGAGTAAATAGGCCTGCATCATTTATATTAAAATAGGAGACTGGGACAAACTACAAAAGTCAAATTTGGGGTTTCAAACATCCATTAGCTGCTCAGATTCTGAAACTTCTCTGTATCCGTTATGAACACTGAGATTATTTTGTAAATGTTGAGTCTATTTTAGGGTCTACTTTTTCTGAGTTTGCTGGTCCAGAATGCCATTAAAATTTGGGAAGCTGCTGATTTAAGTTTATTTTATGCTAATTTTGGCTCAAACTAGAAGGAAAATATCTGCCTATTTAAACCAAATATAACTAATAAAATCTTGATTGATTATAATGGAACATAATAAAATAGGTTATGTTAATACATAGAGCATTTGAAAGTGATAAAAAGTCTTTGTTCTATACAATATATAATCTTGGCAGGATATAAGAGTAAAGAAATCCTTGTTATAAGGTTTAAAGGTATTCAAAGCAATAATATTTTACATATTTTATGAGAAGTAGAGCAAAAAAATGATAAACTTTCATTTTTCAAGATAGCAACTGTTGTTTTGCTATGGTGAAGAAATACTCATGCTCACTTGATGAAACTACTGGGTTTTGGGTTTTGACTTCCTTTTTCTGAAACATCAAGAATGGGTTGCATTCATTCAGTGGCCCTTTGGGTAGGTTTTCTTCTTCTGTTTAGTCCCTGTGGAAATAGTGTAGAAGCTGTTGCTAAGAGCTTGTGGAAACAGGGGTGACGATGTATTCTTTACTGTCATCCAGGAAGCTCATATTTTCCTTTGGTTCCCTTCCAATTTTGGGAACCTATCAGGTTTGCTAATAGGAAAGTTTTCCATAGATATAAACATTTTTCATTTGTTTTTGCTCTTCATCATTGTCGGTTTCCTTATCAGCATAATTAGTTATACTAATTACAGGATAATTAGTTATACTAAGTTCTATATTAAACCCATGCATATTACCAACTGTTCTGCAGAAAAAAAAAGCGATGCACCTTAAAATTAATCTCTGAAGATCTGAGGCAATATTGTAATGGATCAACGCTACAGCTGCGTAGTGGGACTTACCCAACAGAGAGAAGAGGGGTTTGTTTCTGATATCACTGAGGCATGCGCGGTGCTGTTCTGCACCATGGAAACGCTTGTCTCAGTCCCTGCAGTGGAAGCAGTGAAGGATGAGGTTGTTTAAGTGACACAAATTATCTCTCCATCAGAGTGTGAGGTTGAGTTTTGCAAGCCCAGTGCTCAGAGGCTGCAGTAGCTCGGTGTCAGCACCGGCTCCTGCAGCAGTACTTAGCATTGCACAGACAGCGCCTCCCCCATGTACACACTTCCCAAGGTAACCACTTGTCTTTCTGCAGCTAAATCAAAGCTCCTTGCAGGGCAAGAAGGTAAACTGAGAGAAACAACAAAGTCAAGAGAGATAAAGCGATCAGCAATCCCGTTTTCTTGGACTATAGTGGTAAATTCCCTCTTGAATTTAATGGGGCCAAGTCCGGGTTCTGGGTAGTAAAGAAATTGTGCCCAGATATCCGAATGTAAAACTCATTGTACATGTAACAGTAATTTGGGGCAATGTTTCTCATCGTGTCGCAATCCCTTTTCTGAAACCTTCCTGTAGCCTGAACTGTCACATTCCTATTTAAAAAGAAGAGTGTATCAAGACCAATTACTGACATAGCACCCTGCTTGGTTCAAGTTATTGTTTTATTAATTCATTGTAATGAGATAATGGGAGATCATATAAAACCTAGCCACTTTCAGCACCTCAGGTGCTTTTGCCTGTCCTGGTGGGGCTTCACAGGTAATTGATAGTGACACAGCAGTGTCTTTGAACAGGGAGCTGCTTGTTCAGGTTACAAAGCACTTTCCAGAGAAGGACTCCTTTGATAAAACCTACCAGATTTCCCCCCCCCCCCCCCTTGGGGAGTATGGAGGAACTTTCCTGCTACAACCTCCTTGCTGCCTGCGCTGCAGAGGCAGGGAACTCTCCCAAGCAATATACGCTGCACGACTGGAGCCAGAGCAACCATCTGGCTAATTAAGGTGTAGTGCTGGGGGAGGTGAAGGTGAATCCTGCTAAATACTCGTACAACTCTGTAGGGTATAGGAAGAAAACTGTTGGGGAAGAAAGTGATTTGGGCCTGAATGTGATCAGTCCTCTGCTTTCCTCTGCTAACTGCTGAATAATTTGAGCGAAGGTTTTAAATCATGAGGTTTTTTTGTCATTAGCCACTGGCTTTATAAAGTAACATTTATGATTAAAGCAATCAAGAACCATTGTGGTCAAAATTCCTCTGATCTGTTGCTGGCTTAGCCACTGGCTTCATATGTGATGGCGAGCAACACACTCACCAGATACCTCGGGTTATTCGTAATACTTACCATCCTGTGAATCAGGGCAGAATATGGAATAGCTTCTTGGAAATCATTAAGAACAGGCTTTACTCAAACCAAGAACTGGTTCTTTACTCAAATGGTATGCCTAAGGAAGTAGTCTATATGAACTTTGTGTTTTTAAACAGCCTTCATATTATGTTCTGTTTAATATTCTATCTGTTCTTTAAGGGAAAATGTAAGGGAAAATGTTTTAAAACCCTGTAACTGAGCAGATCATCTCCCTCTAATATGTTTGATGATAGCATAATAACTTCTATCTATAATTTCCATAGCTCGAATTTATCTTCGAGCTCATGGCAGGGAGAAACAGGAGAAGGCACATCAGCCACCAGATTTATCTAGTGCTTATTCTGTGAAAACTTTTTCAAATGACAGTAACCTAGCTTTTTAGAAAATTATTGCCATACCAAATATTGCAGCATGATGAGAATGGATGTCTAGAGCAAAACTGCTGATGCTGTGGATCAGTTGTCCACACTATATACCTTCCAGGGGATTTCACTCCGGTCTGTTTCTAGATTGGTCTTGAGAACTCAGTTCCCATTAGTGGTTCATCTAATATCTTCCAGTTTGGTTTAATTTGCAAACAATCCTGGTTGCATGTGTCAAGACGCAACTGTCTGGTGTGACCCAAAGCACAGTAAAGTGATCATTACTAGGAGTCCACTTGCAGAGTACCCTCATGATCTGAACTTAAACACTTAGATACACCCTTCAGTTGATGCTGAATTAGCAGTAAGTATTTGTGGCACATACCCATTAGAGGACTGCGCCTTCTCTGCTAAGTGCAGAGGAAGTATCTCCAAAAACAGTCTGTACTTTAAACCTCCCTTAAAGCCTATGAAGTAGAGGAAATCTGAATTTATCTGTGATCTCAGTTAATTCAAACAGCAGTTATTTGGAACAAATCGTAATGACTCCTTCCTGTAATGAATGCAAACGTTCAGATTGCCAGATGGATTTCAGTGAATGACAGCCTAATTTTTGCTTACTAAAATAATAACAAAATACTTAAATTGAAATATTTCTGCCCCTCATCTACAGTTAGAGTTTAAAATGAACAGCATATGGAAATGTTTTGAGGAAGAAGAGACCTCAGACTACTATGTAGCATTTGGGCCATGGATTCCACCACGTGGACCCTTAACATGGTGTAGTAGAAAAGTGTAATATTTGCAGAGAAGGTGTATGCTATAGAATTATCAATCATGTTCGCCCATGTTCAGTGTTTATACAGTTTCCCCAAAAGACCTTTGACTTCAGTAGTCTTAATCAAAAGTACCTGCCCTTTGATTAATATCTAGTATTTTATTCAAAACTCAGCAATTCTCACAATGATAAATAACCGAGAGTATTGATCTTAGACTATGAAATATGACCTTTTCCTGGTAAGTGGAGCTACAGTTGCAATAAGCAAAATGTCTTGGGATTGGCTAGAAATCTGCACAAAATCCACTATTACTAGTGGCTTTGCACCTTCTGCTTTATTCGTCTGATTTGACAGAGTTTCTTTTCATTGCAAAGATGCCATTTCTTAGCTGCTTCTATAGCTGTGTCTGCTTTAGATGGAAAATACTTTATTCTTTATTTCCTGTGAGAATTATCACACTGAGACACACCAAGAACAAGGGAAACATTCATATTCACTATGGGACATCTTTTTTGGTGAAGTGCTTGTGTCAGAAGATGAAAGGTGGGGAAAACCACTACAAAAAATATGCTGTTGAATATCTACTGTGTGTTGTTGCACTGGACAAGAGCCAATGGGGACTTCAGAGGACCACAGCTTTTTTTTGCTAGCTTGGTAAAAATATTTCTCCGAGATCAAACTTCCAGACTGATCCAGCCAAGGAGGACAGGAAAATGCATGGAGTAACAAGCAGTGAGACAAACTGAATATGCAGAGGTGTGTTTTTTTGCAAATGAAGTATCTGTATCATGAATCAAAGGCAATAAGTACATCTTCAAGCTGGTATTCCATAAGAAGGCTGTATCTAAATGCAATACTGATGTCTATAGGATGTAGCTGTGCATAAATAATGAAATAATCTCTCCAACTTGTCAAGTGGTGCATGTATTGCTCTTGGCCGTATTAATAATACTGAGGGTGTAGGCTAGAGGCCAGAGGAAACCGCTGTTTCTGGATAACCCTGATGTACTTCTGAACACGGGGAGCTTGCTTTGGTGGAGATGCTATCACATGCTCGTCTCAGCAGACTGTCTTTCAAACCTCAGTGAGCTGTAAGGCTCCTCAACAGGAAGGTGGCTGGCAATAAAGCACTGATTTCTAAGGAGAGCTCTCTTTCTGTCTTGCTATCTTAGCTGCACACATTAATTGTCCTACCGCTAAAGGAATAATTCACTTTGTATAATTCAATTTCAGGTACTGCCTAAGTATGGAAGGTGGCTGGTGTATATGTAAGGAAATCAAAATGTCTTCTCTGTTCTAAGACAGTAGAAAGGAATAATGAGCCATTATTTATCTTTTCTGCTAAACAGAAATTAAGGAACCCCTCTGTGCCAATGGACTTCTGATTGCATGGGAACGCAAAGAGTCAAAAATCTTAGCACTTTCTTTTTCTCTCTCTTTTTTTTAATTTTTAACTTGTTCTTTTAATCTTAGTTGCATGACATCCCCTTTATGCCTCAGGCTCCTTCAAGTGTCTGTAAAACTGCTATAAAAGGATTGCAGTATAACTTTTCTCATCAACAAAAATCCTCCTCATCAGATAAATTGCTACCTTGACCACTCCTCTGAATGACAGCCAGCATCCTTAGGGCTTGGGAAGGGGGTGAGAAAGGTGAGACTGCCAGGACATTTGCAGAGATAGGGAAGAGTCTTCATATCATCTAACTTCTACCCTGCGTTGCTGACATTGCCCTCTCCATACTGCAGTAGCCAGCTCTGCTACTGTCTACCCAACGTGGGATATGCTGTCTTGAGAGCCCCACGTCCCGAGATTACACTAGTGACAGACACAAACCAAGAGCTTGTGGTATGCCTCTGCTGTGCTTCTCAGGGATGGAAACTTTTGCTACTAGAACTTTTCTGTGATATTCTAATGTTTCAACATCCTCAAGACAGTGCAAGGAAAAGTGAAATGCATTGCCTATGACCATAACCAAAACCCAGGTCTCAGAGGAATTCTCAAAAATGTCACTAAATTATATACTTCACTCTAAGAATGCCTTCAAGTAAGGAGATGATCATGTACCTCTTGCAGGTCTCCCCAGTTTGCCAGCCCTCAGGCATAGCAGCTTAGGCCCATACCTCTGCTTGTCAGTCCTCTTCTCTGCTGCTCTGCGCCCCAAACCTGGAAAAAGAGCAAAGAGGGTAAATGGGCTCAGCAGCTCTGCTTGTCAGACCATTTCTCAGTTTGAATTTGGGAGGTGCACAGAGAAGGTTCTACCAGCTCTTCCTTTATACTTTAGCGGTGAACATTTGCTAGAGGTTGAAATACATCATGGAAAGCTATGCCTGCAAAGGCAGAGTTTTAGTTGTGAGGGTGCAAAGTGGTATTTGTCCATCTGTACTTTGAGGATTGTGTTTTTTTTAAAATTAATTTAAATT
>NW_009613114.1:368-684 GCF_000690535.1 Cariama cristata | reverse complement strand
CAGGTATGGGTGTGCAGGCCACACTGAAGTTGCTCTCAAAATCCCGGCCATACATGCATTCTCGTCACATCGCTTGCCTTTTTGTGTATGCTCAGGACTTGAGAAATAAGCTTCGACATTCAGAAAAAAGCAAACCCAAACAGAAAGCAAAGAAGAGATTACTGATAAAAAGGAGCGAGCAGAGACAGAGGAGCAGCTGTCAGGCTGGACAATGAATGCTGCACAAAAGAAAGGACAAATCTGCTAAAAATAATGCCCAGGAAGCTAAAGCTGCGTGGCTGGTATGTGGGTAGAATTGGGTAGAATTGTATTTTCT
>NW_009613114.1:0-327 GCF_000690535.1 Cariama cristata | reverse complement strand
GAAGACGTAAATCCCATTTCCTCGAGCTCTTTGAACATGCTGCATTTACATTTTAGGTTTCCCACATAAATTGGGGACATCCTCATGTGTTTTGCAGGGCTGTGTGTTGGCACCGTTTCTTTTCTCAGAAGAAGGTGCCGCTGTCGGCGAAGGTGCCGAGGCGTGCCGCTCCCCTGGACTTTGCAGAACGGTGCTTCACCCTCCAAAGGGAGCAATTCCTTGCAGAGAGCTGTGAAAACGGGAAGGCCCCCAGCGTGCCCACCTGATGAGGAGGAAGAGGAGCGCTCCCGCGCTGCGGCACAGAGCAGGGGAGCGAGGGGGCAGCGG
>NW_009613113.1:0-563 GCF_000690535.1 Cariama cristata | reverse complement strand
CTGAGTGTCCTGCTTCCTCCACTCAGGATCCTGAACTCCACCATCTCATGGTCACTGTAGCCAAGGCTGGCCCCAGCCTTCACAGCCCCAACCAGTCCTTCTTTCTTTGTTAGTACAAGGTCCAGCACAGCACCTGTCCTTGTTGACTCCTCCACCAACTGTGTTAAAAAGTTATCACCAATGCTCTGCAGGAACCTCTTGGACTCTGTGTGGCTGGCTGTGTTGTCCTTCCAGCAGATATCAGGGTGATTGAAGTCCCCCCATGAGAACCAGGGCCTGTGATCGTAAGGCTTGTTCAGCCATCTGTAGAAGGCCTCATTGAGCAACATTGGATGCTAGATTTTATTAGTGTGGAAAACTGATAAAGAGTCCTTTTTGTAATGTAACGCCAGACACTAATGCAGGACTAGCTGATCTAGACAGACAGCAGTTGTATGTTTTTAGCAATGAACAGCTGCTGAATAGCCGATTTAGCAGCTTTGCATCACTGCAAGCAATCTTAATTTACTTCAGCTAGACAATTAAGAAAAAGCCTTGTGTCCTGGTTTGGCTGAAACAGAACT
>NW_009613112.1:0-1321 GCF_000690535.1 Cariama cristata | reverse complement strand
CGGGTACCGGTGACCGAACCAGCCCGGTCTCCCCAGTCTGCATTTTCATCCTGAAATCTGGAAATGGAAATTGTTTGATGTATGAGGAGACGTTATCTAATTAGGGCGTAAGAAATTTAATCTTTCCAGCAGGCAGGTCATATAATTAATGTTAATTTAACGCTCAAATTCTCAGTCATTAATTTTTATTCTCTTAAATGTAGTTTGGCAGGGCCCCCTGATCCATGGCAATGGATTTTACTGAATGTAAGAGCACACTTGGTCTTTGGAGTGAATTACTGCAGCCCTTCCTATCCCAATAACAAGATCACATCATGTATGCATTATTAAGCCATGTAATTGAATGGTCCATAGTTTGCATATCAGACTATTAAAGTAATGTGTTTTGCTTTTCTTCCAACACGTAATGTTAGAGCCTTTGCGAATATTTGGTGATTCTGATAATTATCACCAAATTACTACAAATGTTCTCTTCATTAACGTGATTTCTTTCAAGCATTTTTTAAAAAATGTGAATAATGCATTAAGTGGTGGCTTGTAAAGTGTTTTTTAAATAAAACTTGTCAACTACAATTCGAAAATGAGACCAAAAAAAAAGAAAGAGAGAGAGAGAGAGAATTAATAACAGTTGCACGGGAAGAGAACCATTCTGTATAAGATTGGAAAAGACGACTTGCCTTTTTTTCCCTATTTCAGATAAGTGACTGTACACCTTTAAAGTTTCACTTCATCGGGAGCAAAAGTGCATGCAATCTAAAGAACTGTCGATTGCAGATGATACAGAACAGATGGAGGAACAAAGTTGGAGCTTTTCCCTTTACAGGGAATAGATGGGGACATAGGCAGACAGACAGAGAGATTGATTTGAAAAGATACTGACCTCTCTCCTTCAGCTGCAATTTAACTTGTCCTGGGAAAGGAGAAAAAAAAAAAAGGGGGGGGGGGATGGCAGAGAGGGGCAAACAGGTGCTAAAAGAAACCCAAGTGAAATCTGCCTCCTCCTCCTCCTCCTCCTCCTGCCTCCCCCCGCCCCAAGTTCGCACTGACATCTGAACAAACTGCTGCGCCGATCTCAGAAGGTGAATAATTCTCAATTAACTAAGTAACTAACTTTCTTTGTGCCACCTTGAGTCACTCACTTAAGTAAATCTTAAGCCTCCGAGACCCTTCATTATTGCCTTCCCCCGCCACGCTGTTTTCAAAGTTCAATAGCAAGGCAACAAAAAAACACTGCTGCAAAATAAGAGTCTCTTTTAAAATTAGAGAGCTGTTCATTTGCATAGGAAGAAGTTTTTTTTTTCCTCCTCCTTCAAATTATTTA
>NW_009613111.1:339-848 GCF_000690535.1 Cariama cristata | reverse complement strand
GCCGGAGCAGCATCCCATAAGCCAGGGTTTATTTCCCGCTAGCGACAGCACAGAGACAATGCCACTTGTCTTCTCATCTTTTTCCTGTCGTTGCTGCTCCTTTCACGGTCCAAGGCAGAGATCTGCTCCCAGGACGGAGAGCTGGGAGACAGAACCGTTTTGTAGGCTTCAGCAAAGCTGATGCCTTGGTGAAACGACCTGAGCTCTCCCCGCTGCCGCTCTCCTTGAGAAGGTGAGCGAGATGGGATTTTTAAAAAATTCAGTAGGTTATATTCACATGCAGCAGCCCAGAGGTTTCCGTTTGTGGAAACACCTCCACAGGGGACCAGGGAAGTGATGCATTTAGAGGGTTTCTAGCAAGAAATTGCAAAAATGCTTCCCCAGGGGCCAACGTAAACTGTGCTGTTAGTGGTTGTGTTTATTCATGAGCAAAACCGGCCGGGAAACAACTGCTCTTTGCAAACGCGCGGGGAGCAGAGCAGCGGGTTGTACCCCCGCTTGCCTCCCTG
>NW_009613111.1:0-324 GCF_000690535.1 Cariama cristata | reverse complement strand
CCTGTGCCGGCCGGCTCCTCCGCACGGGGAGAGCAGGGCCCTCCCCAAAGGGCTGGGGAAGACGAAGAGATTTCCTCGGAGTAAGGTTTAGGGACGTGAGGGCTTGACCCAGCTGGATATTTTGGTTGTAGCAAGAACCCATGTGTGGCCAGAGAAGTTTGCAAATGGCTAGACACGAAAGATATCAATTAAGGACCCATAACCAGAGTCAGCTGTTCTAGATGGTGCAAGGGAATTGTTTTTGTACACCAAGAGTGCTCTCTGGTTTGGGCAAAAGAGGAAAGACGCCACACAGCCCTGTCATTGTCCTTGGTCTGCAGCTGC
>NW_009613110.1:0-844 GCF_000690535.1 Cariama cristata | reverse complement strand
GTCTTTTCAATTTTCTCCAAAATCCATTTTTTTTCCCTACAGAATCTTCCCTCTTCAGGCTCCATCCAGCCACAGGAGGATGCAATTAACCAAGAAACTGTTTGAATGTAAATAAAGATTTAAGTCCCTTTGAAATGAAACACTTGTTGCATTTATTTAACTGTCATCTTCTTTTTTGTACATGTTCTTCTTAGATTGTCTTCTTGAATTCCTTGGGACATAAGGACAGAACTGACCTAGTAGCACTTGCATGGAAAAGGAAAAGCAGTTCTCTGCAAAACCTTTAGTGCCTTTCCTATGCAGCTGTCTTCTGTCATTTGTTTGATTAGTACACTTGTTTTACCTGATGATTTAACTGTGACATGTGGGCTTTAACTACTTTTGGACTTCTCTGTGAAAGCAGAGAACGCGGGACTTGGTGGTTGGGGCTAGTGTTTTCAGGGCATTACTCTCAACATTTTGCGTGGGAACATCTTCTGGGAGTTGAAGTTAAGCCCTCCCACAGTTTTGAAACTACGGGGAGGGTGGGTTTCCTGCAGATTATAGCTCAGGGCGGAATCCACACCTTTCTCCCCACATGTATGTAGGAAGTTATGAATCAGCAAGCATGCATCCAGAATGCCTTCTTAAGGCTGGCTATTTCTCATCCTTATGAGTCAGTAGCAACTTTTCCATCCAGCTTGACTGTCTCCCCACTTACTCTTCTGGAAAATGAAAATAACATGAAAAAAAACCAGAATTCAAAGGATTTAATTCAAAACCCCCACAATACTCCCACACAAAGATTACCCTTGCCAATTTTGACGTACAATCCTAGAGGAGAAAACTCTGAATAAGGCAAAGA
>NW_009613109.1:12203-13360 GCF_000690535.1 Cariama cristata | reverse complement strand
ACCCCCCCCACCCAAGAAAACCAAAACAAAACCAAAACCAACCAGAAAACCTCTGAGGACAAGAAGAATTAATACTATCACAAAGGCTTTCCTGGGGCATACGAATGTAATTAATTTAAGTAAAAGCACCACCTCATTGGAGATTCGCCGCTGGTCAATGTATGCCATGAATTGTGAGCTGAGGCTGTCTGAATCCATGCACTTGGGCTGCCTCACCTCTTCCTCCTCCTCTTCTGTCGCACAGCTATCAATATAGTCGATCTGATCAAGATCATGTTCCACTTAACATACATACACAAAGAAAACACCCATAATTAGATAACCAACAGGAAAGGAAAAAACACAACAGAAAAGCAATGTTAGGAACTAAAGCCCTACTGTTTTTCTTCCGTCTGGGAAAGCTGAGCGTAAAAGCTCTTGGATTTTGCCAGGTTCACTGACATTTGTTAAACATCAACATTTGAAATAATGATAAAATTTATGCATTTGAAAAAGCTATGTGAAACATGTATCAAGCATGTAGTTTTATACTGCTGGCCACAGATACTTTTGCAGTAGCTGAAGAAGTAAAGTAAATACTGTGTTTTTTTTCAATACTGAAAATGAAATAAAAATCTGTCAGCTAACATCAAGATTGTACAATGATTTGTGTACATTTTAAATAATTTCTCTTGGTTCTAATTCATCTCTGTCAGAAAAATTAGAATGGACATGACAGATATTTCTACTGTTTTTACTACTACAACAACAAAACAAGAGGGCAGCATGTCTAAGTTATAGGGATGGAAATGCAATTAACATAAAAAGTGTATGTGGAAATAACAAAGGACATTACAGAAAGCAACCACCTCCCCTAAAACAATATAAAAGCATCTGCAGTTTTATTTTAAAGAGGAATGAAAGAAGAAATTAGAAACCACTGAAATGAGAGCAAGAAATAGCACAGTTTGGCTAGTATTGATTTTCCCTGTGTGGGTGATGTAGGGCAATTTTTTCACTTGTCACTGCTTTTACACATTCTGCCCAGGGATTCTGAGAGTCATGACACTGAGCAAACTACCCTGAAGAAAAATACTGTGCTGGGGAGGCAGGGGAAAGCATAAGCTCCCTTTCTGAGCACTAGAGCTTTCTTTTTCTTAAAATGCTCCTCAAATTTA
>NW_009613109.1:0-12172 GCF_000690535.1 Cariama cristata | reverse complement strand
CCCAGCCTCTCTGGCAGACATTCTTCCCCTACTCCCCCGCCCCCTTCCTGCTTGTCTAAAACAGACTTCTCTTTGCCTCACCACACAATCTAGCAACTGTTACTGCCAAAGCCACCTCCTCTGCTGCTACAACCATCCAAAACAGCATTCCTATATACTTTGGCTTCATTAAATCTCCATCTCAGTTTCAAATCTTAAAAAAACCCCAACAAAACAAACTAAAACAAAAAACTCCTTCTTTCCAGCCTCGCTTATTAAACTTAAATGATCACCATAATAATAATAATAATACAGTGGAAGGTAAAACACTTCAGTATCTATGTTAGGAACACAAAATTGGAAAGCATCTCCTGGATCACTGACAGCCACGTGCTACGGCTTGTGCCCCTCTCAGATACTCCTACTCATAAACTGACCACTCTCCATCTTAAAAGACTAGTGAGGCATTTTGAAACCCCTGGTGTACAAAACCCAAAGAACAAAATAAAGTTAGTCTTGGAGGCGGAGCTGGCAGCACTACCTGTTATTATGGCTGCACAGGGCTTCGCACAACACCGTATCTTCAACTCTTCTAACTTTGCCAGAATGTAACTGCTTGAACTGAAATTTTTGTCCATTAATGTGTAAAAGAGTGGGAGACAACCAAAAAGTTTCAGGTATTTCTAAAAGATGCCAAAGAAAACAAAATGTTGTGGCAGAAAAGAGTGAGACCAAGAAAAGATGATGGCAAAAGATGAAGAGGGGGAGAAGAAGTAGGGAAGAGAGAAGAAAAAGTGGGAGCTGGGCATGGAAGACTACAAGTAGCTGGGAAGTGACACTCAGATAAGGGAATATGAATTGTAGCCATTAGGGGAAATGGAAAACAGGGAGTAGCTTAAAAAGAAGAAAAATTAATCAAAGTATATGGGGATGAGATCTAATAATACATAGTGCAGAAAAATGGAGAAGAGGCAATGACTGAAAAAAACAAACCTAGAAGAATGCTAAAATTGGGACATATAAACACAAAGAGACAGCGGTAACAGCAGATTATTGGAAGTTAAAATGGAGGACTGCAGAGATCAAGAAACATGAAAAGCACAGTCACCTCTTGAACAGACATGAGGGTGCTACTATAAGACTGCAGGATGACCAACTAAGAAGGTGCAAAAAAGCAATGTCACTCACAAATACCAGTCCCTCCTAGATGGCTTGCATGTTTGGATTAAAACCCAAGACTGCTGAATGAGGCACTTTTGCTGCTTGGAAATATGAAATTCCCAGACAACATTGCTCATCCTGTTCGGACAGCAGTCAGCACAGAGCACTGACAATTTGCTACTGCTGTAAATTTTCCCCAGTAGCTCAAGCAGCAAAACTCCATGCACTGAAATTCAAGATTCAAAAATACTATTTGAAGCAGTTGAAGACTTTAACATAGCACATATGCAGAAGCTGACATAATGTTTCCCAGATAATCTTAATTCTGATACTATTTGATTTTGCCTTGTAACATCCTTAACACAACAGTGTTTTTGTATCATTCTACCTAGATCTTTCCCTTTTTCCTCTTTAGATAACTTACAACTTATAGCAAATATTCTGGAACTTTAATAATGATGACAATAAATATTGTTAGCCAAAAGATTACTATTTACCTCCACCATTAGTTACAACTGTGCTCCCTCGGTTTTCTTGATACTGACTTTCTCTTCGCAGCCTCTGTTCTTTAGTGATCTCTGCCACACGTAAAGGGAGATCTGAGAACTCATCTGTTGGCTTTAGAAAACAAACAGTGAAATCAAGAAACACTTTTCTTCTGAAACTTCATCTTGTAAGCTACTACCTATTGATTTACGTTTTTACTTCAACTGTCCTGTTTTGCACATACAAAAGACCTACTTAAAGCAAAATACAGCTATAATGTATCATTTTAGAAAACGTATATTTAAGCCTTCTTAAAAAAAAAAACCAACTTGGCTACAGTTTTGTTTGCAATATCTGTAGGTGCTTGAAAGTATCCCAGGATGGAAACTCCTACAACCCCCTAAAACACCAAGCTAGGAGTGCAAGCAGGCATACAGAGTATAGCTCACTTAAACACTTTAGGTCTTGGCTACTGTCTTTTCTAGTTGTCCCAAGAGGAAAGGAAAGCTTCTTCCTGGCAAGAATAATTGACAGTCTCCTTCCTAAAAGATCTCATTTTCCTGCTTCTAAATGGCAAGCAGAATTTAACATTTGAAACAAGGTGCTAAGAAAAATGATGAAATTTGCATCTCATTTTTGAAGCTTAATTTTCCTGTTCAGATTTATTTTATTGAAACAACTACTCATGAGTAATTGTAGTTGACTCAACATTGTAATATGCTACAGTTATAAGTTTTTTTAAAATGAGGAATCCCATTTTTCTCACCTTTTACACTCCAGTAAATTAATCTGTCATGCACTGCTTTATATATTTATCTTATTATTTCCAACTTTGATTCCATCCCATATAAAATTGTTCTTATTTTCTCCAATAAAACAACAAATATTTTTGGCTCAAGACAACCTGCACACTAGCATATACATGTTACCTATTGAATGTGCTTCCAGATGTGTACTTATTAGTTCTCTTTCCTGTACAATACTGGACTCAACAAAAATAAAGCTGCAACACTTACTTCATTCCCTGACCATCTTTTGTCTCCACTGTCCACACTATTGAAGCCAGAATCAAGTGCTCCATACGGACGACTGGAATAGAGTTCCTCATGGCTGTCAAACACACAGTTTTAGTTACTGTAATATAAACACTATCAAAAGCTTTTGAGCTATTACAGAACAAAAGTAGAATAAGCCACCAAGCAGAGGTGCAATGTGTTCACAAGCTCAGCATATTAGAAAGCATCATACCGCACTTGCCACATGGAACAAGAGGCACATGTTTATAACTACAAACATACCTGTCCACCTGCCACTACCTAGCGTTTTAAGAGCTAATCTGATCCAAAGTATATATCCATACTTCAAACGTTTCCCAAGCAGAAATTACAACAAAGAAAACTGCAAAGTGGTCTCTTATTTCACTGTTTAACAAGTCAAACTTCCATTTTCTGCTACTTGTATGTTTTGGTTGAAAAACCCTGTCCCACAAACTTTTTCATGAGTAAGCACACACCTGCACAAAATTACTAAAAATACAGAATTACTACTTCTACACAAAAGTACGCAGAATGTATTACATAACTATCGTTTGTATCCTAATCACCTATCTGAGAAACTGCGCAGTAAGCTGGACGCTATTGCAAATACTTCATAATATAACAAATATAGAAGTACAGTTTTCATCTACAGAGCCTGACTTTGTCAGTGACACGTGTAGACAAAGGCATTAGACACGTGCCTAGTGTTGCAATACACATAACCAAACAGCCATACAGCTCTTCTCTAAATTTCTGGGCTTAGAAACTATGTAATTCAGCAGTACAGCCATCACAGATGTCAAGTCTGGCAACTGCTGCAGATAGCTACAGTCAAAGAGACAATGGGACTTGTCTGATCCACTGCAGATGGCATTTGACAATGGATCAACTGTCCTACTGGCACTCAACGCTCCAGGGAGAACTGCAGCAGTAATTACTACATAATACACAAGGAAGAATGCATTTCAGAAGCTAATTGCTTCACCCCATCATAACTAAATTGCAGGTCATTTTCTCGCTGGTATTGCTCTCAAGTTGTTGCTCCCTCTGAAATCCTGAAATAAGTAAATACTTATTCTCAAATTAATCATTATTATTATTGTTATTTATGCAGCATGGGACTTCATAGAATAGTGACAGACTGTTATTCTGGGATAGTTTAATTTTCAGATAGACATAAACCAGCAAAAAACAGGAGGGATGGAGGGCTACAGTTGAGAAACGTTAGGCTATACATCTGTTTCTATGCAGATATATGCCAAAAGAAAAGGTCTTGTATCTGCATGGAGTTTTGATTAACTCAAAATAGTTTCACCTTCATGGCCTTGTATTTGATCAGAAAGATCATCTGCATAATAAATCCCTAGAAAGAAAAAAGGTGAAAGAAAAAACAACTCCCTTCTTTTGGGTGGGGAAGAAAAAAAGAAAATTCTTGACAATAGAACCATACTTACGCTAACAGTTCACAGTACTTAAATATTGGATTTAAAACATGGGTCAGAGAAAAGAAAAATCAATCTCCAGTATAATTCCATTTTAAATGCATCCATCTTTTCAGAATCTCCTGAGAACCCTGTTGTAAATTGAACAATAATTGCAAATTGACGAGCATCAAAATGACTATCTGGCTACATCTCAAAAGCGGGAAGTATTTTGATATAAGTTTTCTTCTTTTAGCCTTCTTTTTCAATTAGAGATTCTGAAAAGCTATACATCTAACGCTAAGGTTATCTAGAAGCTCAAAAATCCATAATCACTGTTCCCAGGACTCTTCTCCTTTTTAACATGAAAGTTGTTTTCTCCCCAGCTCTCACATCTAAAACCAGCTATTCAGTGCTGCACACTTCACATGTTTATAATCATACAGCAGCCATCCTGAAATCAGTTGAGACTTAAGATTTTTCTTCCTCCCTGACCAACAAGCTACAAGGAACAACAATTAGGCATCTGGATAGATCAGAGCATTTTGGGGCAATCACAACTTACCTGGGAAGCTATGTAAGGCTTGAAATCAAAGAATGAAAAGCTAAACACCTGGTAAGGCCAACAGCCAAAGGAAAGACAATACCTGCCAACATTTCAAAGATACAGCTTCAAAGCCACACTAAAACACCTATTTTTACCTCCTGTAAGAAAGAACAGTTGTCCAAGTCCCAGAATATCCACTATACTGGTTCATGTATGAGTACTTCACATTTTAAACCTTCTAACTCCAGACTACACCAGTCTGCCTCAGTGCCCAAAGAACTGCTACACAGCTTCAACGGTTTTGCCTCCTCTCAATCACATTCACTTCAGCATCAACCTGAGCTGCTCTGAACCTCAGTGTTGCAAATGAGAGACTGGCTGCAGCAGATCAAAACTTGCTGCAAGATACATTTCACATAGTTTGTGTTTGGAAAAGGACTGTAACGTACAAGATTTCACTCTGGTGAGACAGTTTGATATAATTTGACAAGGCTAAAACAATTAGCGGTGCTAGAATCGCCAAACCACACTTTCTGCCACAATGTTTCAGACTATCTTGTTTTATTAGCAGTATGAACAACTTTGTTACTAAAAAATGTTTGATCAAGAATGAAATGACAGCACGACTCAATCTTCCTTAAACTCCTAAGAATCTCTACCACTCAGTTTCAGATTCTTAACCTCCATGATATTTCACCTAGCTTATCAGATAAAACAGCAACAAAGTCTAGCTATATTGACTGATGTCTTATTTCTATTGGTCACCTTTGACGATAACAAACAAAAAGCTCTTGTGACTAGCCTGGAAATATTAACTATGTTGTAGCTGAATGCTTTTCTTTCTCTCATCCCAAGTTCCAGAAGCATATAATAATTAGGGATTGTCTCTTCCACTGGATCATTCTACCATTTTCTCCTAATACGTACTCTGAGCCATGGACAGTTCTTCTGTAGGTACATGAAGACAGGAGGAATGACCTGCAACACTAAATGCCCTAAACATCATGGTAACAACAAATAATTCTAACATCAACTCTTATCTCCTCTTGAGGGTGGAAATACAGCTAAAGGAAAGCCAGCTGAAGCTCATTTCATACAGCTGAATCTGGAAGCAACTCTAAAGAAAGCATCCTCAACCAGTTCTGCACTTGTTTTTATATTCATAATTCCAAGCTAGAATTAAAATACATTAATTCTTCTCATTTCACAAAAGCAATTAATGAAAATTTGCATAGTAATATACAACTACAGACAACAATAAATCAGTAAGCACAAAACCCACTGATTTTGTTGGAGTTTCTCTTAAAAAATAAACAAACTATGCTAGAGATAAACAGAGAGATAAACATTTTATCATTTATAGCCTTTTCAGTTACAAGACAGTATCCTCAATATTATGCAGAAACTGTCTGCAACAGCTTATACTCTAGGAAGCCGAGTAACACTCAAAATGCTCATATGTTGACCTCATCCAGAAAAATAATTTAAGACATTCAGTGCTGATGAGGAATCACTCTGTCAGTCCTTCATGCAAATTCTTCTTTACAAATCTGACTCAGGATCATTTATTGTGAGGCCTTCTGATGTGTGTTTATTGCTGCCAAGACAGTGGTACATCCTTTAGCAACTTACTCCACCACACCTTATTACCACCTTCCAAGATGACTGAGGTAGTTTTTATATATGTTTAGTTTCATACTTCACTGACTCCCTTTCTTCTATATCATGTAAGAGAAATAAATCTTAACTCCTGCTTTTCTCTAGACATGTTAATTTAGCAGCTGATACTGATGACTGTTCCAATATTTGTGTTACAACACTAAGCAACAGCACCAAGTGAAAGCTTGCCAAAAATAACAGTTTACTAATGGGGTAGAGATCAGCATTTACACCTGTGGTTTGAGCACAGTAATTATAAAATTCTGTACAAAAGGTTAAAAATCACAGCAGGGATATACTTCAGTAAGTATGCAGAAAACATTAAGATCTTATAAGTTGAACACACATATTAACAACAGGAGAGCACACCACCTGTACTATGAAGATATCAACCCTCTCTTCTTATTATACATCAACTCTAACACTGCCTTTCATACGATATTGTCCAGGTTTTCTTCTGATCTGCTCCCTGCCTCTTATATAGTGGTACTTTGTTAGAATGCACCATGAGATAACACAAATTACATTCTTCAAAGCCACCTATGTCAATGCACTTATCAAAGAACAATCCTTGGATCAATTGTTTTAAAAAACTCAGACAACTGACAAAATGTTCCTGAATGTCACCAAAACTAGGAACTTGGATTGTGCCAAACTTACCAAGATCCAAATCCCATAGGTCTCCTGTCGTAATCTGGCAAGTCTGGAGCTATCTTGCATGCTTCTATGTTCAGGTACTTAAATATGTGAATTTTTCCTTTTATACATATCTTAAAAAAAAAATTAAAAATTACATACGTATAATTTGACAATATATTTTCACCAAAGTACTCTACAGACTTTTAATCTGTAGTTGAGAGCACTTTTATGTCAACCAATGCATCTTTTCTTCTAATCTCACTGCATTTTAGAGAAACAGCTAAAATGGAGCATCACGGGATGCCTGTGATAGACAAATGAAAGCTGTCCTCCAAGTACATCTGGTCTGCATGCAACTTTGTCAGCTGGATGCTGAAATTTCATCATGCAAACAAGACATAAGCATTTACAAGTACTAGAATTTATACCCTTGGCATCAGAACAGATGCATCCCACCCATGCCCAGCTTTGAATGGCAGTGGCAGACTGCCAAAGCAAGCTCAAATTTAAAGCGAATGAAGCCACTAACAGCTGTCTGCTTCAAAAGGGAGGCAAAACCCTATTTAAACTACAGGTCTTAGCAAGTGCCACTCTTGACTCAGAAGCAGCAGCTCACAGTAGAACCTGTAATACTCAAGGGCTTATATACCCACATTAAAACTCAAATTAGTCAGTAACCATATTGCAGTTTCTAGCTCAAAGGCCAATTTGAGCTGTTTGCTGCAAAGTGAACCAGCACACAGCAGCACTCAGTCACTCAGACATTTGAGTGGCACAAAATCAGTCTTGCCTAACAGAGCTTCCTCTCTCCTACACTGAAAGCAAAAATGTTCAGCTAACATTTGTACAATGCTAACAGTGGAATTCTTAGTAATATCCCATAGGTGAGACTACTAGTAAGTAAAGCAAGAAAAGAGGGATTTTTCAAGCTGTGCTGTATATTTAACACTTTCAGACAACACACTTTATGTAAAATCTTCTTGTTCTTAAACAAAGTTTGTAATAGAATCCTTCAGCTTTCAACTTTGTTCTGCCCTTTTTAGTTGAATTAGTCATCCGAATTCCTAGCTAGAGTTTACCTGTGCAGGGGGTGACTGGAGAGGGTTGTTCTCTAACATGATGGTCTGCAGGTGTCTGAGGTTCCTATAACAAACTGGTATTGTTGTTATTTTATTGCAGGAGAAATCTAATCGAATCAAAGGCAACTCAGCAAGCTCTGGAGATAGAAAAAAAACATACAATTGAGCAGATTAAGAGAGTATAAAAAAAAGCAAGAGTATAAAAATATGTGTTTTACAAAATAACTGAGTACGCTGCTTCTAGCTCTCAGGGGAAGAAAAAGACATTGAAAATAAAGAAGTGCTTGAAGTTTCTGCTGTTATAACCGACAGCCTTTATCTCACCTTCAGGTAAACGCACCAAATTATTTCTTCTGACATTTAGGTCCCGCAAGGATTCCAAATTGCCAATCTGTGGAGGTATTGTCTGTATTTCATTACAGCTCACATCCTAGAAAGCAAGAGTAAAGAATGAGTTACCACTGACTGATAAGCCTCTGTTAACTAAAATATGTAGCATTTTATTTAGGGACTGAAAGAAAAAGGCAACTACTTACACAACATCTCAGATCCTTACATTAATTAAATCTTATTGCTGATGTAAAGCATTATTCTCATTTTAAATACTCAGGGAAATAAAAGCTCTAAAAGATTAAGCATTTAGATGTAGAACTTTATTCCAAGTTCTCTCATTCAAGTTACTCCATATTATTTGAGACAGCACAACTTGCTACATAAAAGCTTCCTGCCAGAAAGAAATGCACCAAAGGCTCTAACTCCATCCAGTGTTCCTGTCAAAAATACGGAAGACTCTTAGTTAATTGACGTGGATCATTTGCTCTCCAGTGCAAAGCACCTTTCCCTCAGATAAAAAAAATTTTAAAATATCAGAGTATTTCAAAATGTTTTGTAACACCTCTATACAAAGTCAAAACACAGTTGCAGATACTATGGTGGATACAAATCTTCCTTAGGGTAAAGCAGAATTAAGTATTTTGCCATTGCATACAAGTGACTGGTTTATAATCACAAAGTTCTCAGTAGAATGAGAAACAGGACATTGATCTTGCACATGCCCAGATAGCATCCTAATTACCACATTATTTTGATCAGTTAAAAAAAATTTGTTATTTCTTCTGAAGCACCTCCAAACCTATTAAACATATCAATTAAAAATTAAAGATTGAATAGTAATAGTCAAAAAAATAACTGTATACTCACAAGCTCTGTCAGCTGTCTGAGCTGTCCAATTTCTTCAGGTATTGAAACCAACTTATTATTACTGGCTATCAAAACTTTTAGTGGTAGACTACAGAGGTGGACTGGCAATGTTGAAAGCTGGTTTCGACTTTTTGGACAGAAAGAAAACAAAATCATCAGAACTCCAATGAGAAATCACCTCACATTTTAATGCAATGAAAGACACAAACAAAAAGCACACTCCATTTAGATGATTAACTCAGTTTTTATATAATTACTGTATAAGTAGTTCCATGAAGTTGTTCTTCATTACTTGATCTAGTTATGTGTGAAAAAACTCTGAATATCAAGTACCAAGCCTGATCAGATGGCTTTCAAACTCAGTGCTGGGGAATGTTATTTTTGTGCCCTTTCAGGTGCTTCTGATAACTGGCTATCCTCTATCACAAACAAGCATGTCTGAACAGACTGCAAAAACCTTTCTGACAGGTAGTATTGCCAGTCAGCATGTACAAAATGCCACAGAAAAAGTTACTGCTTACTGAGTATTTAAAAGTGTATTTCTAATTGAGTAAGTCATGTGGATCAAGAACCTCGGTATGATGGATTTCACTATTCCAAAATCCAGTCTTGGACATTTCATAATAAACTACTATTAAAGCAAATATGAGGTCACATGACTGGACCGTAACCTCAGAGGAGAATCAGGCAGCATGAGAACGGACTGTAAAAGAGAAAGATTCCCTTTAAAAATAAACCACAGCAAGAAGCAGTGACTGGATGATTAGAAAGTTATTAGGATCTTAAATAAACTTTTGATCAGATGTTGACATTTAGCAAAATATGCTGCTGTATTTTTTCATGCTTGAAACCCAGATTTCCCTGCTACTAAAGCAAAAAAAAGAGTCTGAGCAGTAGATGAATCAATGGCAGCTTTTAAAAGGATAATAATTGGACTGCACCTCCTAGAGACCACAGCAATAGGAAACCCATACTAGATTAATATCCTATTCCTACAAGTCTCATCATCAATTAAAAAACCCCAAAACATAAGCATACTCAATTGGCAAAAGTATAACACCAAAGTAAACAGCCTGAAGTTCTTCTTGATTAATATCACTGCCAATTTGTGATGAGGAACTTTCCACACCTCTTAAAAGACCTTCCACAAATGGAGGATGCTGTACACAGTTGAATTTCATCAAGAGGCTAAGTTGCAGCAATTAGCTTTTAATGCTGGCGGAGAAGTGTTAATGCTTGAGAAAGATCTTTAAAAGCCACCAGTACAGTGAAGGTAAAGCGAAATTGCATAAGCCTTATTCAGCTGCTGAGAGCTGAATTGTAAAGACTATCCAAAAACTCTATCATCCCTTTTCAGTCTGCATGCCTGTATTTCACATGAAAACTACTGGAATTTATTTTGTGAGTCCTTTACGTTGGAATTAGCTTGCTTCTTCATATTCCACTTCTACAAACTGCTGCTTAATCCTCATGTTCCCTGATCCACCTAAGTAGGTAAGACTGGTTCGGGTTGCTTTGAATCAATGACATTCATTATAACAATGTGATGATCACACACTACGTTAGCATTACTTACAGATGCATCAAAATTTATAAACCTAGACTACTGATGCTAAAGCAAAATTCCTAAGATAATTGTTACCTGATATTTAGAAATGTTAAAGACTGTAAGTTCAAAACAGCCTCTGGGATATATCGAATGCAGTTCTGGTACAAATTAAGACTCTCGAGGGAGACAAAGTGACATGCTTCTGCTGGAAGCTCTGACAGTCTGTTCCGTGACAAATCTGAAGGGAGGAAAAAAAGAAACATTCATTAAAGCTATCTTAAAACCTCATGAAGACAAGTATTGCCTGTATATTCGCCACCACACAGTGGGAACAGTTGAACAGGAATCAGTTTCACTGTCCTACCTGCAAAAGTTTCAAGATTATGAAGTGACTCACTTCATACACAAAATAAATCAACACCTTTTAAAATCTTTGAGTCACAATGAGAAAAAGATAGCCCAATGCAACACTCCTGTCACAGTCACACTTTCACATCCCAAACTGCCTTATGCTTAGAGGACGCTAGCGTAAGATGTTGAAAGCTCAGCTTCAAATCTTTGTTCCAGGACCATCTTTAGATTATGGAGTTGGTACTGTGTAGGCAGTCCTGTAATGAAATAATCAGAAAGTACTTTTCTCCCATCCCCTTGCTAAGGTACTCCCTGCTACATGGAAATCTCAGCTTCAAGTTTCTTGTCCAAAATAGATACTTTATGTAGATACATGCACATTTATCAGTAACACTTCCAACAGGGGAAACATGAGGTACACACCTGAGATAAGCCTTCTATACTCTAGCCAAAGCATTCCCTCCTTCAGGGAGATACCAGTTCAAGCCTGTAATCTCAATCAGGCAATGGAAGGATTTTCAATAAAGAGTCTTCCCAGCTGCAGAGAAGTGCTCTGCTTGCTGCTAGCAGTAAGGTTTACTGTTTCTTTGTGATCATACATTCCTTGCTTGGCAAGAGATAAAAGTTTAACCAAAACTCCTACCAAATGTTTGTATTTGAAAAATCAATATTTTTCCTTAGCCAGTTCCAATTACAAGTCTGTATGTATAAGATTCCATCAGTATTACTCTCATTCAAGAGTAAAAGCTGCATTGTGATAAATAACACAGTTGCAAAGGGTTCTTTTTTCTTTAAAGGTCAAGGAAAGCTCTTGCTTATAAAAGCCAAAGGACAGTTCTTACAAACACACACTAACAGTTCCCACTTCCTAACACACACCCAGCTCTTAATTCTGATAGGAGTTATGCTCACATCAAGAGCACCTTGTGTCAGCAAGGAGTTCCTACAGAGATACTGCCTGTTTAATAAACTGACACTTCACCTTTACATTTTTAAGGGAAGGCAGACATTCATTGTAAAAACCCATCTAACCTGAATCAGTGTCATGAATAATTAAAAAAAAA
>NW_009613108.1:4161-8614 GCF_000690535.1 Cariama cristata | reverse complement strand
GCCGGCCCAGCCTTAAATGGTGACAAGAGGCAACAATGTTTGTAGAGGCTTGCTGAACTACAGTTATTCCGAATTATTTGTAACAACCTATTTGGAAATGCTTCACAGTTGTTCAGAGGCCTTCTAAGTGGTCTATCAGGAAATGTACTCAAAGCTAGTACACCACTATCAAAAAGTGGCTTCTCCAATACATATACTGATGGGCAGTGTGGATCATAAGAGTTAGTGAGTCTACTTGTATTTAAAAATGTGTCTAGCCTGCCACCCCCCAACCCCCACGTGAAATTCCTCACCCAGGATTCCTTAAACCAAGGAATATTGGCCCTCCTGGGCTGGAGGGCAGTGCGGGCTGGGGAAATGTTTTCCACTTTGCTGGGGAAAGCAGAAACGTGTTCCTTTGCAGACAGTATCTGTTTAGAGCTGCTCAGATACAGAGAGGTGAGATGGAGACAAGGAGCAAATGCAGGTGAGACAGTCCAAAGCCTTTGGATGAGCTGGTGGTCTGTGTGGGGCAGACAGTTGTGTTCTGTGGTAGGTGCATCCAAAATGAATGGAGATGCTGTTGTTTCTGTGAAATGTGAAGGGAATGAAATTCCATGGAGGATTTTGAAAGAAGTTTGGATTAGGTATTATGTCTTGCTCACGCCATCTCATGTAAATGGAAGTCTCGCTGACAGATTTGTCTGCCAAGGCAGAAATCGAGGAGTATAGCTTTTGTGTGTTGCTACTTTATAGGTTTTGAAATATTGATTGTTTACTTTCATGGCAGAGTTGCACTTTGTGAAATGATGGTAACATTCGTTTAGTTTACATCTGCTGATATGATGGCTGTGCATCACTTTGGTGGTTTATGAATGGACAAAACCAATTTTATTACTGAGTCATTCTTACAAGTCACTTTGTTTGACTTGGCATGCATAGACTTCACTGCACAACTGTGCTTTTGTGGGGGCAGAGCTGGTGGATGCCGTCCAGAGCCTGTGTTCCTGTTGAGAAGCAGCTGCCAGAGTCTTTTGATGTCACTGCAGGATTTCTCTACTTCTTTATCCTTGCAGTTGCTCCTATGGGTGTAGTACTGAGGAATTATTTTTAGGGCAGTATGTTTCATCTAATATTATGTTCCTGCTCAATTTGTAGACCTTGTGTAGGATCTACTTGTTAACAGGACCGCCCTATGTAGTCTAATGCTGCTGTTCCCAGTTCATACCAGTCTTTTCACTGTCATTCATACCACACTTTTCACTATCATTCTATTGCTAGCTTACTTGAAGGCTTGTAAGACAGCTACAAATGATGAGAGCTCATTTTGTCTCATTTGGCTGTACTTGCTGTCATGGCATGAAAGCTTTATGGGTTGCCAGAGAGCAACTGTTTAGTCCAATTCATTTACAACCTAGCATTGTGAGATCCCACAGTGATATCGTATCTCTTAGTGTGAGAATAATATCTGTTGTAATTATGAGTATTGTAAGGGTTGGAGTTTCACAGGGCCGTAATGCTGGTGTTATCTATGTCTTCTCCAGTATCATCTGCTGTTGCAGTCTAAGGATCACCATCTGCCTGTACAAGACAACCTTTGGGGTTTGCCTTTGGTGATTAAAGGCTGACCTTGATGCCCTTTCCAGACCTAGAATGACGAGTTTGGAACATGCTGGCTTTTAAATCACTTGGTTCTTGAAGGGAAGCAAGCTTTATTAATAAAGTTGTGGGATGTGTTTTAAAACTAGCTTTGGTCTGAGGGTCATCCTACTTGTTGTGAATCCAATTTATAATCACTGATTTGTCTGACACTCTCTTTAATGGTAAAGGTGAAATACTTTCCTTGCTTTATGTAGACCAAGCCTCATCAGTAACGCCTTCTTCTGTGGTATGATGAAAGGGGCTTCCTCCCTGCCTCTGTGAACAAGTACAACTAATAACTTGAGCTTCTTGCTGTATTGGAATTACCATAAATACTGCACTAATCTATGTAAAATTAAATTAAAAAAAAGTCCAGACAGTATGTATCTAGAAAAGGGAATTAGATCCACTGAAATATGAAATGCATACCTTGGGATGTACTCATATAGGTACTACAATATTGCTTCACTTCACTTGTAGCACTTAAAAAAAAATTAAAATGTTCTCTGCAGGTTATGTGTAAGTCTTGGTTCAGAATCCTGTGTCTATATACACATATGCAAAAATGCAGTCTGGATGTTCAGACTGACGCATCTGTAGTTACTTAAAGTTCTCTTAAGACATCCCAAGTCTGACCATGTGAGCTGCTTGCTTTGGTCCTCTAGCAGTTTCCTCCAAATGACATGCTCCACTCCTGTCTTGTGGGCTGATTTTTCTCAGTTCTTGGATTGCTGGAGAGGTGCTGATGCTCGTCATGCAGTACTTGCAACAAAAGATAAGAACAGTGTGAAAGCTAATGCAGCTAGGGAAGAGAAAGGAGGTCAATCTGCACAGTTGTTCCTTTACAAAATACAGGTAATTTCTTGCTGAGAGACATGAGGATAAGGAACAAAGATGCTTACTTCAGGTGTAAAATGTTTTGACTCCTGAAGTATTTAAGTTACGAGTTTAAGGAGATATAATATTTAGAAAACCTACTTGCAATCAAGTCTCTTCAGACATTGTACAGAGGAGCAATGTGGATTCTAGTCCAGCTTTATGAAACCTTTAGAGGTTTTGAAATTTGTCATTTTGTGCTGGAAGAAAAATATACCTTTGAGCAGTGCAAAATCAGTTCGTGTCAAAAGGTCTATTTTCAGTCTTGAGTCCAGTTGATTAAAGAGAGTGTTGGAGATACAAAAACTGTTGGAAAAAATATTATCATGTCAATGAAGGATTTCAACTTTTAGGAAACAGTATATTTAACAGAATATTTATTCCAAAACTGCTGCCCGGAACCTTGTGATTATAAGACCAACTAATTGTCTAATATTAGACAGTAATATAGTCTGATCAGACTGGCATGTTGTTAGAATATTATCATCATATAATCAGATTTGGTTTTAATTGTTTACAAATGTAAACAAGTGTTAATCCCCCTCTTTCTTTTTATGTTTTTCCCCAATTGTGCTGGAAACAAAAATTTATAAGAGAAAGCACTCTTTTACTCTTTGATATCCAGACTGGCACTTAAAAGGTGATTTTAACTTTTAAATGGAGTTAGTAGTGGTAAACTGCACATCAGCTGAGAACAGTATGACTCCCTTGTTAGAAAGGTTCATTAGATAATATTCTTTTTTTTATACTACTAATGAAGTTTAATATCAAAGTAGAGTATAAGTTTTGTTGTAATTGTAGCACATGAAACTACTATGTGTATTATCTTAAGTCTGAGGGATCAACACATGAAAGACCATTTATAAATTGTGATATGACTATAGATAAACTTTAACACATTAAATAAAACTTGACAATATATAGGAAGAATAATCTCTTCAAGATGGGTTGGAGTATGGAACCTATCTATGAAAACATCCTAGTGAGAATAGTACTTCCTCATGAAAATGTCATGCTACTTGTTGTAATCAAGGTAATCTCATGTTTGCAAGTGTTAAATGCAGGTGTTATTGAAATTAAAAATACAAGGCTTTTGCTCATGGTTTAACACTAGCCAGCAATTAAGCTGCACGCAGTTGCTAGCTCACTCCCCCTTCGTGGGATGTGAGAGAGAATCAGAAGAGTAAAAATGAGAAAATTCATGGGTTGAGACAAAGACAGTTTAACAGGTAAAACAAAAGATGCACACACAAGCAAAGCAAACCAAGGAATTTATTCCCCACTTCCCATGGGCAGGCAGGGGTTCAGCCATCTCCAGGAAAGCAGGGCTCCATCATGCGTAACAGTTACTTGGGAAGACAAAAAGTCCGAACATCCCCACTTTTCTCCTTCTTCCCCCAGCTTTATATGCTGAGCATGATGTCATACGGTATGGGATATCCCTTGGGTCGGTTGAGGTCAGCTGTCCCAGCTGTGTCCCCTCCCAGCTCCTTGTGCACCCCCGGCATCCTTCCTGGTGGGTTGAGAGGCAGAAAAGGCCTTGACCCTGTGTAAGCCCTGCTCAGCAAGAGCTAAAACATTGCTGTGTCATCAACACTGTTTTCAGCACAAATCTGAAACATAGCCCAATACCAGCAACTATGAAGAAAATTAACTCTGTCCCAGCCAAAACTAGCACAAGCGTGCATACTTTGAGGGAAAAGATTTAAATACAATATATTAGATAGGTGCTTCTGTAAGAGTGTGGGAGGTGTCATATAAAAGCCTCTAAAATGGGGCTCTTCACCAGCAAATCAAAGGGCTGCAGTCATATTGCCAAGATTGACCCATATGATCCATTGGACTTCCATCTTTTTTTCCATGCCCCAAACAACACTTTGCTGTGAGGTCCCAATGAGTTTAGTGGCAGAGCACCATCAGCCTAGAATGGCTGTGACTAGATTGGGGGGGGGGGGGG
>NW_009613108.1:0-4130 GCF_000690535.1 Cariama cristata | reverse complement strand
AGGGGTGGGTGGAACAGATCATATACTTCTGTGTTTCACTTCCTCTGCTGTTTTCCTCCACAAATCTCCCTATCACCACCATCACCTTGGATCTCCTGCAGCACCTTGCTCTGCTTCCTCTGCATGGCACTTGCAGTGGCTGATTCAAGACCCAGTATGGCAGGAGCTTTGGTGTAGGATTCTAGTACAGGACGTTTTAGACCATCTACATGCTCTCTTTCTTCTAGCTGTGCTGGGTTACAGAGATGCTCTCGCTGGCTGCTATAAGCAGTCTCTGACATGGCTAGCATGAGACCAGTGTGGAAAGAGTAAGGGAAGGATGGAGAAAGGAAGAAAAAAACCCCAACAACCTGAAGTGGAGCATTCCAGCTTCTTGTCTCTTTTACTGGATAAGTAGACTAGGGTAGTTCATGTGGTGGGAGCAGGGATACGGAGGAAGCAGAGATCAAAGTTGCCAGTGTGGAGGTGTATTGAACCAGGGCACTAGGAATGAATTTGTGAACTTCTCTGCTATCAGACTAGTACATCTCATTTTCTTTGGTTTATCTGAAACTTCAGACTGTAATCTCTCTAGATCTGCATTTTTAATAACTTTTCTACAACTCTATTTGGAGTCCTTTTTCTTACAGTCCTACAGATGCGATATGCAATATTTGCATTCTTTATTCAGAGCTAGAATATTTTTTGTGTTCTATTTGAACCTTATGGTGTGTTTTGCATAGGCTCAGGCAATCAGTTGGACTCATCTTTTTGCTGATTAAAAAAAATTATTGTCTGAATGCAGAGAAAAGCTACTCGCATAAGGAACTGTAAAAAACTTCGAAATAAATTTGTTATATTGGATATGTGAACAAAATATTTTCCAGCCTTCTCCTTCTGTTTCCCATTACCATGCAAGACTACACTTTGCAGCTGTTCTGTAGCTTTCTGTGAAGGATTTGTCCAGTCCTGTGTGACACAGGATATAGTAGTCTGACCATTGCTGGAGTGCCCATATAAATTCAAAATATTCTTCAACTTCAAAGCCAATAAAAAACTCACTTCAAACTTCCGAAGGCTGATGCAGCATCATGCATACATGTGGATTTCGAAGCCATGGAAACCCTCAGCTGGTGCTTATGTTGGTGTTGGTACAGTTTAAATGTGTTTTCTGGAAGTTCACAACCTGCGTGTGTCCTCGCCTACATCAATCAAAATCATATGTCCACAAACAAAAACTGTAATACTTCCCTGTTCCTTTGGAAGCTCTATGACCATCGCCACAGGAACTGCAGATCTCTCTCTCTCTTTTCTTTTTTCTTAGTGCACAAGAAAAAGTGGTGTCTGAGGAAAGTATAAGTACCAGGCAGGGGAATGTTAGTGTCAAGCTTCTGCTGTGTTAAACACAGCATGCTGTTCTTCATGTAAAATAAATCTTCTCTATCAAAGTCAGGTCTTGATGACCCTAGTGATCATGAGATTTTTAGTTCATACATACTGTTGTATGAAAAGTCCTCCTAAGTCATATGGTCTGGTCCCATATCAGTTTTTAATTTCAAAACCTGATTTTTAGGAATGCTGCTTAAATGAGAGTCTGCTGAACAGAAACATATTAGCGTTGCTTTCCTAGGAGGAAGGCAAGCATTGATACCTCTGTTGCTCTGATGTAGCACCAAGAACCACCTTTTACTCTTAAAACTGGAAGTGTAAAGCTCTTTCAGTTACAAAAGATAGCTGTGAAGTTTTGCCATCTTTTTGTTTCATGTTTGTACAGTATCAAATACGATGGGGTCTGAGTCTGTGATTAAGACTTCTACATGTTATGGTGTACCAACAAAAATGGTTCTAAGTGGAAATTCTAAAACTGGCTGTGACTTGATCTCATCCGTAATGGCATGGCTTATTGAAAGTGTTTATCCTGTGTTTCTGAAAGATATCTGTGTGATTCTACTATTGCTTAGACCGTAACTATTAACAACTGACTCAGTGCCAGTCAGCAGACCTAAAGCAAGGGAGACCTGATGCGAGAGCAGGCTTTCTGTTTGTTTAGTCCAAAGAGACAGTCGAGGGTCTTTTCTCAAACTAACAGCTGTCAGTTTCCCTCCATTGAGGGAATGACACCACTCAACGTTCTTAATTTTATAATAAAGTATGAAATTATTTTTTTGAAGATGTAAGTTGCATCCATGATGCCACAATCTTTCCCTTTTCAATGAGTAGCTTGGGAGATGAGAGAAAACCTGGTAAAATTTACTACAGATTTCCCAAAAGACCCTGGAACAAGACAGAATGAGAAACAAGGAGATCCACTACAACCTTTAGATAACGGAGCAATTCTTACAGAGTATATGAACGGGCTGCGTTTGGGGATGAGGGGTTGGATGTTTGGGGTTTTGTTTCGTTTTGTTTTGGTTTTTTACATGTTGTATAACATACTTCAGGGCCCCAATAGACAGTTCATATTTCTCTTTTTGTTCCCATTCTGAAGTACCAGGAAAACAATTATAAACTTTTCTCACTTCCCCTCTGGCATTATTATAATAAATTTCCTGAGTGTCTTCTGAGATAATGTAACAAGTGTTAGCACATAGCTGTTAAATCTTCTGAGACTGCAAAATAGCTATTCGTGTCTGTCCATTCACAGCCTTGTAATAAAGCACCTTTTAACCATAAAATCTATCAAAGGTATATGAAAGTCCTCACATCCTGTGTTTTCCCATTCTACTCCCTGTTAAGCCTAGAATGTGCAAAATAACATCAATGTCAGCTGTTACTCTAGATTCATGTATGCATAACTGAGAGTGTAATAGAATCCTTTTTTTTTTTTTATGGTTTCATCATGGGACTCAATACAACCTTTGCTGTTCAATACTAATTTTGATACTTGTCCAGGATGAGATCTAGAATCCAGATACTGTTTCAATCATGTTTTGTACTTGGTAGTATAAATGATTATTGACTTTGATTTAAGCTTAGAATTTGTTGCACCCTGCACTGTTTAAAACCTATCCTACCCGCAAGATCTGTTCTGCACTTGCGCATCTCTTCTGTATCACATGCACACAGTAACTTATTATTATTAGCCTATTAATCTGTATAATGCAATGTATGTGATATTTCTTAAGTGAAATCACCTTTCTGTAAATTATGATACTTTGGGGAGAGGAAACATTCTAATGCTAGTTTGAGGCTTTTTTAGCAGTGGTTTCTTCTGTTAATTCTACTACAGAGATGATGTGATTTTTAAGGCAGTAGGGATGAGGAACTTGGTCCTGCTATATCTTTGAACTCATGCATATCTTTCTTTCACTTAATTTAAACATCTATTTAAAAAACATGGTCCACTAAAAATAAGTCTCTAGTAGATGTGAAAGTCTGCTAGCTTTTTTTAAATGGAAGAGCAGAAGATTTTTTTTCTCTCATCCTGCATCTTCAGATCCACAGATAATGTTTTATTATAATTCTTTGGTTTCTATGGGCAAGCTAAACAGTTGTCCTCGAAGTTATCTCCCAAATTTTCTTACTTTCCTGTTCTCTTCTGCCTTTATAATCAAGAAACAAGATACTGAAATTCTCTAAGGAGAATTTTTATTTTACTAATAATCCCCATTCCAGGAAGCTTTAAAGCCATGTTCCCTTACTGTATTGTAAGGGAAGAATGTGAGTACTACTGAAACCAAATACAAGGTTAACCTGAATTGAATTTCTCAAGTCAGAGTTCCTGTAGTAAATTGAATCATTCCACATTACATCTTTGCCTTTTCCCAACGCATGGTTTAAGGCCAGATGTTGTGTGGAGTAGGGTACTGTTCACAAAGCAAGTGATTTTATTCATAATTAACTTTATTTGGTGAATTTGTAGAGCCATACTGCTACATGGACTCTTCCCTGCTCTCCCTGGCAGTAGCTGTATCTGCCCCAACCAGGTGTGCAGCGCTGCTGCACCTGCAGAGACCAGAGCCGTCTGCCTTATGACTGGTGGACACACTATCATTTCTTAGGAAATTAGGTGGGCTTAACAGCAATTTTAAGATACGGTATTTAAGATAGGCTGCAGGGAAAATAGGTTTCATACTGTCATTTCTGCATACATTTTTGACTCCTTTATAACTATAGCAGTCAATTACTTCTCTGGTAAACTTGGTATAAAC
>NW_009613107.1:9691-11012 GCF_000690535.1 Cariama cristata | reverse complement strand
CACTTGTTCCCACTCTTGACTCTTTTCTCCAGCTTGGGACAAGAAAAACTTGTGCCTATTTCTCCAGGCCCCACTGCACAAAGAAAACATCTTTCCTTTAACTCTTTTGAAACAAGACCACCCAGGTCAGCTTTTCAGTCTGTGTTTCCAAGCAAATTATGGAGAAAGAACATTAATTAAATTTTTTTCCTTCTGCAAAGCAGTTGCCACTGTGACCCTTTAACTATTGGCTTTGTACATTTTCCTCTCACTTATTTCCCATTTATTTCAGTCCTCACTTCACATGAAGCTGGCAGCTGAGCTTTTTGAACCCTCCAAGTACAGTGGTCCCTCATGAAACAACGACCTATGAAACTATACGAAAACTGGTTACGGTCGTTATAAAATGGACTAGAACAGGGTCTTCCATACGCAAGTGTTCATCACCAGACAGTAAAAAGTTTATACCAATATATCAGACTACTCCCTTCACTCTAACCAGCAAAGCACGCTCCATTTTTAAAATTGCTAAAGCTCAAAAATATTAAGACTACCTTAAAATAATGGAATTAATAAAATGCATAGAGTTGGGCTCTCTTCTCCTTCTTCTGGAATCAGCCTAGAAGAGTAGGTTTTCAGAAAAACATCATCTGTCATGAGATTTGGCAACCTTGTGCTCTCAGATCGTAAGGTCACTGTCACCGAAATGAGGAGGAGGGGGAGAAACATCTGCCTGCAAGCCAGGGGACAGGAAAATTAGCATTGCTCTAAATGAGGAGACTGAGCTGCAGTGGGGAAACAGCATCACTGTCCCTCTGAGATGGTCCAAACCCACTGGGGATGTATGACCCTGCTCCATCCATGTGCCCATCAGATGGGAGCATCCAAGCCACGGTCCGCAGAGAGTAGCACAGCCCTGCCACCATCCATGGTGGTGGCTCCCAAGCAATTAGCAGACAAGGCACAGGAGAGCCTTTTATTATTAGTTTCCTTCGTTACAGCTTGGACATGCAAAGGATAATGTATGAACGCAGTCAACTCCTTGCAGGTGTTTGTGTGTATTTTGGAGGTGTAGTTGAGTTGCATCCTGCAGCTAAGCAGTCTTATTGCAAACATCAGGGACCGTGGGGCATTTGGGTTTTATTTCCTCTCCTTCTCCCATGGAGCCTCCCATGAGAACTGCCACAGAAATTCTTGTTTTGCCTGAAAATATGCATTTGACCAACCATGACTGTATTTAAGCCCCTTCAATTGCTTTAATAACAACTCTTTCAACACAATCTGAAAATGTTTTCAATGTACTCAAAATCATATAAACAAGGATTGCAGTCACCATCACAGC
>NW_009613107.1:387-9660 GCF_000690535.1 Cariama cristata | reverse complement strand
TTCCTGCAAAGCCAAAACCTAAACATCAGTTCATTTGTTGTATAGCTTAATTGCTGTGTATCCTATCTGACCAGTGGCGTATGCTGCTGTAGCTAATCTGAATAATTTTTCCCCCTTTTTTAAAGGGAACAAGCCCAAGGAGTCATTGTAAAAGGTGTCACCTTGGCAAGTCCTGACTTTTGTGTTATATCTGAAGTCTACATTCACCTCTTAGGGTTTAAAGAGTTACAGTTCACAGTCATCCTAGGAGAGAGGGAAGTGTGTTATGATCAAAGTCAGGTTACAGGTGAGGACAGAGGGATACTGCGAGGCAAAATGTCACTGAGAAATGAGTGGGAGAGAGCAGACCCAACCATAAGCACATCCTTCCCCATCCGAAAAACAGGCATCTAGTTTTCTCCAGGTCAAAGACTGCAACACTACAGAGATGCAGAAACTACCATTATAACAGCCAACAGGTACAGGTTTTTCTTGTAGTTGAGCAGTTGATGAGGTTGATCAGTCCTCAGAAACAAAATATCTCCTGCTTCCTACTTCCAGGAGTCAAGGTGGTCATGGGGAAAAGGTATGGTGAAAGTCCCACATCTTGTCTGCAAATCCTAGCTCTGAAGTAGCGTCAGCCAGGTTAGACCTATTCTCAAAGTGGGGACTGCATGTTTAATGCTGACTTTTAATGAATCATCATGCTGCCTGGAGGCAGGAACCTCTATCCTTTCATGCAAAAATGGGGCAGGGGATTAAAAGTTGAGCAAGGGCAACATTTTTGAAGCCGCAGCTAGCAGGCGAAACCTTCACACTTTTCATGCAGGCGCTTTGTGATTTGAGACATCCCTCAGGATGTATGAGTTTGAGCTTATCTCTTTTTTGTTGGGGGTAGTATCAATGCCACTGATTCTACAGCCTCATATGTGTCTGCAAGGCCTATTACAGCCATTAGGTGAAAGGCATAAAGAGTCCTCAAAGCACGCCTCAATACCCAAGACTCTCCAGTCCCAAATAGCAGCCAGCAAGGATGGTTAAGTCCCATCAATGGGCGACTTCCAGGCTCTCCTGCCCTTTTCAGGACTGGTCTCCAGTGTCTCTGGGTCTGTGTGACCCCGTGAAAACTTTGCAGAGACATTGCTTGGAGCAAACTGTGCAGACCACAGGGTGCTCAGAAACCAGGCCACGACCACATACGGAGGGGAAATGAGCAACCTTTATGGAGTGAATTAATCAAGCACTTCAATCTCCTTAGCTGAGGGTTAATAGTCTTGTGGTGACTGCCCTGGACAGGGTATCAGGAGAGCTGGGTTTTATTCCTGGTGTGCTTCAGTAATGAAAAGGAAATTGTGTTCAGACGAGCGATAGAAGCCCATGCTCTCAGAGACATCAGATACGCAGCAATTAGACTCAAGTTAAACAATAAATCAAGTAACACTGAGCCTTTGGCTCTAGCAGAGCACCATTATGACTTAGTGTTATGTTTATTTAGAAGACGTTGAGCCCATTTTAAATGTTTTCATATTAAATGTGATTTGGGTGTTTGTTATTAAAGCAATTGACTGGGCCTAAATGCAAACATTATTGGTCAGATAAATACTTTCTGGCAAATAAGATCTGTTCATTGCACTTTTATGACGTGAGGGCTTACTTGCTCCAAGATTTATTTTCTGTTTACTTCATCTCTTTGCAAGGATTGCCTCATAAAGATTAAAAAAGCCAAAGTGAACCAAAGTGTAAAGTAGAAATCGCCGATTAAACTGTCAGAAATGGACAGGCCTTTGTTAATCACCGATTCATTAGCCGGGGGGAGAAGAAGGGTTTCGAGTTAGCACAAAGGCTTTGGTTTCACAAGGTTTGCAATTTATTCCCAGGTCTCTCTCTCTCCAATTTGGTACGGGATCTTACCCAGGTAAATTGATCTCTCCATGACTCCGTTTTCCCATCTGTTCAATTTAGCTAATGGTCTTGCCTCATAGAGATAGTGAAAACTTTCCATAAGAGGAAAAGGTTACGTTAAAAACCACACCTACATCTGAAATTAGGTTACTACCTACTAACACCTACAAAAGCTGTGGCTAGAACAGCTGTTCCCTACTGCAGCAGGGAGGTTTCCTTGATTTTGTTTTGTGGGCAAGCAACGAAGTAGAGAAAAACATTTTAAGAAATAAAAAGTATGACTAGAAAGTAACAGAAATTGGAAAGCAAGCTTAAAGCACTTTTTTTTTCAATTGCTAAAATTGTCATTTGGCTGTGTCGCTTTAGTATCTCATCAGCCCTTTTTAATGTTGCAGTGATGCATTGAAAGCATTGCCTAGCTGGCTTTTGATTTTTGTGAAATTTATTTAGCAAAAGCTGTTAAAAATTCTTTCTATGCCATTTTGGAATGTTCTCAGGATTTTCTGCAAAATGTGGTGCCCTTTGAAATAGAAAACTTTTCCAAACGATGTAAGTTTTGCAATCCTCAGTAGAAGGCAGTGTAAAACTACAAAAATATTCTTCAAATTTGACATCATGCAAAGTACAAAGGCTACTTCAGTACAAAAAGTCAAACAAATGAGAATTAGTTTTATTCTTCTATACAAAAGTACTTCATTATGTACTTCCATGCAAGAGGCACGTGTAGATTTTGCTTAACAAGAGGCATGTTTCAGGGCTTGGATCTCTCAGTTGACTCATTTGATGTCCTTCACAATTATCAGTGCTGCCTTTTGGCATCCAAGAAGGCTTTTGGGTGGCTTTCACCAACACTGGTCAACCGCCACTTCTGAGAACGGTTGGGGAGAATAATCTCACCTTTCTTCAGCCTTGTTATCAGGTTCTTGCCATTTACTCATTTGCCATTTACTCACCAGTTCCCTTGCATAGATGAGGTCGATTCACTTGCCTTTGGAGGAATAAGATTTCCTCTTAGTAGTTGCATTTTATTTCTGTCTGCACTGCGGTCATGTCGGTGGTCTGCAAGCATCTCTCCAGGTCTCCCCCAGCCAAACTGTGCCCTTCACCAGCAGCATGAGTGTTTTCTGGTTTTCCTCTGTGCCTCCATCACCCATCTCCTCCACCAGCCCCTTCTCCTCCCCTCCCCTGGGGAAAAGTCTCCCCATCTCCCACCACTACCCAGCCCATTTTAGGGATGGACAAGGCCCCTGCCATGTCCTCTCCTTCCTGCACTGCTCTGCTTTCAGGCCGTTTCAGGTGAAAATGGCAATATTCTGGGAATAGGAAGAAGTTCCTGAGACAGAGCTTTGCTCAGCTTTGAAGAAAAGGGTAGTGGGGTCCTATGTGTCCCCTCCACCCCATGGGTGGGTAGAACGGGTTGGTGAGGACCTGACCTCCAGTGGGGAGGGGAACCCCTCACCCCTCCTATTCCTCCTGCAAGGACAGGGATGGCTCCCAGCACTTTCCATCAGGAAGATTTCCTTCTCTCTTTCTCTCACTTCCAGGCCCAGGTGGGTGCAAAGTCGGGGGTACTGCAAGAACAGCTCCTTTCCCCAGCATCCCTCCACAGAGGCATGGGTCACCCAAGGAGGGCTGGTGGCACATCTGGCACATCTTTATTCCCTTATGCACACTTCAGCTGTTCACTTTGTTTGACCTCTTGGATGCCAGGATTAGCTGGAGCTAACTGGGACACGGGCGACTTACACATGACTCCTGTCCCTCTCTGCACCAACCCCAGGCTGGAGCTGGAGGCAGCAGGAAGGATTTGCCAGCCCACGGGTCATAGCACCAACCAGATGGAGTTGGCTTGTCCTCACCCTCCATTTCAGCTGCCTCGCAAAGACCGAGCTTTGTTTGCCTGCATATTAATCCTGCCGGCATGCACTTTCTTTGCCTAATGAAGGGAGGATTTATTGCACTGGCTCTTTGGGAGTGTTGAGGTCTGCTTGCTTCCCTCTTTAGCTCTCTGAGATCCTTTAAGTAGAGTCTGTGTGAATTAACCAGATACCCTGGAGGCTTATTTTGTCCAAAGTCAAAGTCCTCCATCTCCCTTTCCCCACTCCTTTTGTGCCTCAATTACTTAAGGGATTGTCCTAGAAATTAATGAAAGCATAGCATGGGAAATAACACCCATGGTTCATCTCAGAAGTGAAGCGTTTCTGTGGAAGGCTTAACTAGAAGCATCTCGTGGTTTACTCGACAGACTTGGAGAACTTCCCAGTTTGAAGTGCTCTGTGCCATGATGGTTGGTATTGCATGTAGCCTGTCTCCTAAATGGTTTACAGGTCCAGATCCAGTTATATGAGTCAGGTCCTCCTCCTGAGTGATTCCGTTTTACTTTTCTGAATCAGATCCCTGTGGTTTCCACCTGGTTTCCAGAGTTCTCAGCATGAATTATCGCAAGGTGACAATTCATCCAAACCTGTTATAGAGGGAACATGAGGTGATGGGGACAGGTTTGGTAGTGGTACATGCAACCAGCCCTCCATTTCTTTCTTGCTGGCCCTGGTCCATGGAGCGGGTGAGAGCAGCCAGGTGGTCTGGGTGACTACATGGGTCACGTTAGCTCCTTTGCTACTTCCCAGCAATGAGGCACATTCAGTGCGTCGAGGATACAGATTGTCGCAGCTGAACAGAGGTGAGGACACTTGCTTCTTCTCCAGCCAACCTACATCAGAGCTCATGAGCAGACAAGACCATGTTATACCACAAATTTCAGAGGAACTGCATGAAATAACCCATAGGCTAACCTGACACTTCATTTTCTAGGGTTGGCTGACCCTTGTCATGGTTAGAACATGTCAGCTGCATTGATTTACAGTGAAATTCATATGCCTGAACAGATTATATCACCTCTGAAAATGGATTTTAGTTCCCAAGTTACTTAGGTCCGTGTTGCTTTTTAAATTTTGGGACTTTTTAATCTTTTACTGCCATTCTAATATGAGTTGAGTTGTGCAATCAATGGGAATTAGGCCCTTAAACACCTCCCACAGAGAGGTAGGCAGTTACATACCTTCAGCAAATCCTAAATATTCTTTGAAAGCATTTCCCTCCTCTTCCGTGGATCTCAGATGTACCATACAGGGAAATGACATCGACTTCTGTAAAGCACTACACGGCTTATGGATGCAAATCGTTGTGTAAGTGTGAATATTACTTCATGACATGACATCTTCTCCAACCCGTTAGTGCTAATTAATGCAGTTCTGGGATAGACAATATTCATTAAGCTTTCCTGAAAATACTAGAAATGTTCATGTAACAGCTCACACATTTTGATGGCACCCACAGTCTTATCACCACTTTCCCTGTAAAGTATTTTGATACTTTAATCTTTGCTAACGATAGTGGAAATGAATTGTCAACAGGAGTTCTCCAGCACAAGGCCATGGTGTTTCTTCCTTGCTTTGTTATCAGGAACCAATAAAAAGGAATCAGCGTGTTGTTATTTTGGCATAAAGGCATCTGGTTGCTGGAGGCTACCCTCTGTGTATGTCAAAGTTAAACATTTAGGTTACTGTTCTCTTTTCGGAACTTGCCATGATATGAACCAGCCTAGAAGAAACGCAGCTATCGCCTGCTTCTAATCATTACAATGACAGCAGCTCTGCTGCCTCCAGACTAAATGTTTGATACCAGGCCGTATTGTTTGGGTACTGACAACTCTAGAGACTTTGTGAAATTACAGAAGCTCCTTGAAGAAAAGGAGTCTTGCTACCGCTGCTGAATGGTAACTAGGAAATTTAGGGAGGAACGCTCACGAGGTGAATGCCTTTTTTTCCCCTGAAAGGATGCTGTTGAGGAAATCTGAATTGCAGTGTGTATGTCTGGGAGAGGAAGAAGAGGAGAGCAAATAAGGCATTGCCTCTGCATTGCAATGCAGCCATCCTTCTGCAGGCTTTAATCGAGCTGGTGAGGGCTTCAGCAGCTGTTTCATTTCGCCAGCAGCGAGCCTTGCATGTATTGCAAAGCTTTATCAGGCTTCGGTGTCCTCCTTGGGCTAGTGGTCCCAGACTTTGTGGCCTCGTAGCTACCAGCACCTAAGCAGCCATCTGAAGCTGTCCCAGGTATGGAGACACCAGGCCGCATGCCCAGCGGTGTACACCCACCCCATGGGGTGGTGCCCCCCAGTTTATTAGCTCAATTTCCCACACATCGAGCAGCCCCGAGTGCCATTCTGCCATCATGTGTGTTTGCCCATCTGTGAAATGAGGCTGGCAGCTCTCCCTGATATCATAGGGGTGTTGCAAGGCTCCGATAACTGTGGCTGCAGAGCTTTGAGAGCGATGCCACCGAACTGCAGACATAGTTACTCTTCATCCAGGAGGCTCTTTAACATCATCTGCTGCCCCAGCTCACTGATGTCCCTGAAGTGAGCAAGCCTAGAAGGAAGGATAAGATCCCAAAAGCATGATTTTCCCCTTGGAGGCGTTGCTAGGGATGGCATTTCTCATTTTTCCACACTGGATAGGTTTTCTTATTGTTAAGGTCTGCAGCCACTCTGACAGTTTCTGTTCCTCTCTACTTATAGACTTCAAATTAAAGGTTCTGCAAATCACAGAATCACAGAATGGTGGGGGTTGGAAGGGACCTCTGGAGATCATCTGGTCCAACCCCCTTGCCAAAGCAGGTTCACCTGCAAGTTGCACAGGATCGCATCTAGGCGGGTTTTGAACAACTTAGAGAAGGAGACCCTCTCTTCCACCCCTCTGCATTTGTAGCTCAAGGTACCACCCTGCTACCAGGGAATCAGCCCAAATCTGGCTGTTTCAAGGAAGGAGCTGTGCAGTGAACCAATGAGAAGATCTGGAGCAAATTCCTTGTCCGGTTCTGGGGGAAAACAACTCTTTCTGATTGAGCTTTAATAATCAGCTCTTGGCAGGGACAATGCTCCACTGTCTTTCCACATTTCAAGAAACAGTCCCTGTTTCTAAGTTCTTTGTTAGCTCCATCAGGTACCTAGAGGATGTTATCTTCACTCAGACCAGTAATTTATTTTTATTACAAATGTTGCATCGTGAATTAGAGGATTAAGGAAATGTAACAGGAATATTTCCCACCATTGCAGGAAATTTTAAGCCTTTGTACCAAATCATAGTGAACTTCCTTTTGGGGGACTATTGCGCTTGTGGTCCTGAATGGGTCGGAAAGGTCATGTCCTTAGGAGGGATCTGAGGAGGATGCACCTTGCGGTTTCACCAGAGTGATGATCCAGCCTCTCTTTCTGCATGGTGGGTCTCAAAGCCTGCAGAGATGCTAAGCCATTGCACTTGTGAAACCAAGGGCTCCTCAACAGTTTCTACCCCAGACAGTTTTCATGACACGACACCTGTCAGCCAATTGGTCTGTGGCTCCCTGTCACAGAAACCAACTGACACCCCAAAGATGTCGGAGGACATCATTGGGGTCATACAGTGATGCGGTGCTCTTTGGGCACCTCTGGTAGACAATCCCACCATAACATGGGGCATGAGAAAGGATGCTTTCTTGCTCTCTCTGGACTAGTCCAAACCCCGTACCTGTTTTGTGACAAAGGAAGAGACTGGACTGTTGCATGGAGCCTGTAGTTTCAAGCTAAGTCTAATGAAACTCACCATACCTGCACTGAAAGCTAAAAACTGCAATTCTGAGCAGAGTGAGACTTGCTTTCCAGTTTTTGCTGCTGTGGATGAAACAAATTACTTTCCAATGAGAGGCTCCCAATCTCTGTTGCTGCTTCTTTAACCCAGCAGGCGAGCTCTTTTATCACCAGCTGAATAATGCTGTACCACACCCTGGCTCTGCCCTGGGTTTGGAGGCTGATCCTGCCAGGAGAGGTTGAGTTACCTTGAAGGGTAACATGTGCCATACAGCGATGGGTGGGGAAAGGGCCTTGAGGCTTTGCTAGTTGAAGGATCATCCTACCCCAAGGGCAAAGTCCGTTGCCTTGGCATATTCCTATAGAGCAACAAGCACAAGCAGGCACCTGCATGGTAAGTGTACCTTTGAAGCAGCTTCTCCTCCTGTTTTAGTGAAAGTCAGCCTGGGAAGGTGATTTTTCATTGCTAGTTCTGAGCAAGGTTCAGGAGCAAGGCTGAACTGCTGCTGGGGTTCAGGCTTACATGCTCTTCTTCGCTGCTGAAGATGGCAGAACCTGCTTGAGATATGTTGTGACCTCCATTGAAGCAAAAGAACAAAATAGAATTTAATAGGCAACTTGAAGTTTCACCCCTCTCTGAAATTATGGGTTTAAAAATCCAGGAGGTTTTGAAGTTTGTGTTTTGGTGGTCTGCCCCTTGGGGGTACTTCAGCGGCCAGATCGAGACATGGATTAGATGCACCCAGAAACCCCCAGTCTTTACCCTTGCAATGTAGTCGTGGTCCTCCCGCTTTTCCTGGAGCAGAGACGGATACCTTTGCTGCTTCTTGCCACTGTGCCTTGACCTTGGGATCGCCTCCCGAGAAGAGTTGGGCCACCTCAGCTGCTTGCTCTTAATCCTTAGCAGCCAGAGGCCAGAACTGCCTCTACATTTATCCACTTAATCAAAGCCAGCCCCTTGGACGGAGAGAGCTGGACAGGGCAGTCTGCCTGTGACTGCATGTGCAGCTCCGTTTTTATAATGTCTGTGCCCTTAAAGACAAGAGAGGGAACAGTGCTCGTGGTCTAGGATTTAGTTATTGTACCCAAAACCACTTTGCAGCCCACTGGCCCCCCAAGCCCGTTGCAAAGGAGAGGGCATCAAGGCTCATGGCATCTCCATGCTGGTATGGTCTTAGCTTTCAGTTTGACAGCAGATCAAACCCAGAAACACCTAGACTTCCAGCTCATTCACCACCACCATGTTGGGAGAGCGACTTTCGTCATCTTCCTACAGGGCAAAGAGGAAATCTTCTATATCTTGTGTAAGCCCCAGCTCCATCCTCACCATGAGCATCCTCACGGTGGCATAAATGTCAACTGAAAACAAATGAAGGAAGGGTCTCACCTCCACACCTCCCCACCCAAAGCAGACCTCTTCCTGGCCAGCCCATGTCAGAGCGTGGCACAACAGCAACCTCAGGGTTTTACCTGGTGGGAATAACCCCAGTCCTAGAAAGAAAATGCTGAGGAGGAGGCAAAGCAGCAGCAGCAAGTCAGAGTTCTAACTGCAGGTATTGTGGCATGGGTTCTTCAAGCTGTGTTTGTTTAAACCAAAAAATCAGCATTTTTTGAAGGCCCACACATATTTTCCTTCTTGACTGATCTGATTATTTAATAGTAATATCCTCGCATGAGGGCTACCACTAGCACAGTCTGTAACAAAGCTTTATTGCCGGGCAGCATCCTCTGTTGTTGGGCACACTTTTGCACCATCACAAGCTGCACCT
>NW_009613107.1:0-356 GCF_000690535.1 Cariama cristata | reverse complement strand
AGCAGCAGCGGAGAAAATCACCAGGAGAAGGGAAAGTGCCCACCAGCCCCCAGGGCTGCAGCCTGACAGGAGCTGCTCTGCCTACCCTGCCCCATGGGTTGCCCGGTGCCCTCGCTGCCCTCCTCTTCCTCCCTGCCAGGGCTGTGTGAGCACTCAGAGCATCCCCACTGCTCTCACCCCTCTCCGTTCTCACCTAAAGGTGTGAACGCGTGGGTCGGGGTGTGTGTGTGTGAATGCCCCCACCCCACGTCCTTCCTCCCTCTGTCCTTCCATCCCTTCATCCTCCTCCCGGAGACGAGGGGGAGCCCAGATGTTGGCAGGCCCGAGCCAGGTTCAGCTGTTTCACATGACCCAGC
>NW_009613106.1:5332-6295 GCF_000690535.1 Cariama cristata | reverse complement strand
CTCCCGCAAACGCATCCTGGGGGGCACAGCCCTTTTCGGTTTGTGTCTTCAGCAGGGATTTACACCGAGCAGCGAGGTTCTGAGATGGCACTGGTGGGCTCTAGCGAAGCGTTTCGCATCTTCGGAGCTCCAAACGCGAACTTCTGGAAACTAACTGCAGAAATACCAAGCAGCATCTACCGTATGTACACAGCCTTCCTGACTGCGGCTTCTGAGCACCGCGAAGGTTTCAAAGAACTGGGCATCACAATAATCTTGCGCTAGGAAAGCCCTAACAGTGCAGATGGGACCACAGCATGTACGCACAAGTTCATGAAAAAGCCTATGGCTGAATTTGACGTGGCTCTGAAGTTACGGCTAGCGCTTCTATGGCTGAACTGTCTCTACTCTCAAATAACCTGCAAATTGTATCGATTGAAACTCTGCTTTGATGAAGTGAAGAACACCCCAAATTAGCAGCCATTCTTGTACTGAATTCCTCTGTGCCTTAGCTTTCTCGGCATTATAGTGATGATAAAGCTACCAGCTCAGAATTTTGGGAACTCATTAGTATGAGCAGATACTCTCCAAATGATTACTCTAGAAAAGCCTGTAAGAAAATGCAAAAAAAAAAAATAAAAATCTGTATTCAGATAAATATTTAAACATCATGCAGATAGAGAGGAATAACCCCTCTTTTTTTTAATTCAGTGAGCAGTATCCATCTCAAACTGAAAGATCATGCATTAAAAAAAGTGATCATAAAATTAAGGACTATCATAATACACATGCATGATGTCACACAGATGGAAAACTCTTAAGTAATGAGCACTGAATTTTTCAATCTTAATTTTCATGTTTATACGTTAACATTTGTATGTAATTATACCTAATTTTAATGTTCAGTTACAGAGAGAAACTATTAGACTTTTATTGAAAGTCAGTAACTCTTTGGCAGATTAAAAAAAAAAAGTCTATGTATTT
>NW_009613106.1:0-5226 GCF_000690535.1 Cariama cristata | reverse complement strand
GAAATCACAAAAAAACATCTTTGAAAGCTTAATTAACATATTTTGGCAAAAGGAGAGGATTCCTTAGCACAATACTTAAACAACACGAGGAAGCTCGCACTATCAACTATAGTTTCTGTATAGTACTACAAACACCTGGAAGAAGGACACACAACTCCATTTTCCTAAGTGCTAAGCACAACTAATTGCAAAGGAATACCATGGTGGTTCTGCAACAGCTTGGCAGTCTCTCGAAGGAAAAACTATGACATTATTTCATTTTCCTAAAGCAAAGTGAAGAATGAGTCCAGGCTTATTAAAACAGAGGTAAGAGATCAAACACAATATTCTAAGGGTTTCATTCACAGACAATCTTAATTTACTTTTGCTGTCTTGTAAATCTAGCTAAACTTGTAGCATTAGAAAAAAAATAACCTATTTTGACTTTGTAAACTAACACGAGAGTAATTTGATGAAGGATGAAACGAGACAGGAAGAAGTTTCATTCCAAGAGCCCACACTGTAAGCGCAGGGCACTGCTATTGACGCTGGGGAACTCACAACAAGCAGTCCCCGGCACAGCCTGTGACTGAAGTCACTGGAAGTTTGCGTTCCAAGAAACTGAAATAAAATACTTACAACAATAAAGAAAGCTTTAAGATTACAAATCAAGTGTGAAGAGCTGCACCACTAAATATTCCTGAATCAGCAAAAGACAGAAACAAACCGCACAGTAACTGCATCTAAGAAGATAGATATCCAAAGGAGAAGTCGCCTGTGATGCTGCTGAAAGCTCCCCGGAGAGGGGCTTACCCCACCCAAAATTATCATGTTTTCCTCACTCCTGTGCTTGAGCCCACATTTTCTTTCATCTCCCATTTCCCTTCTTCAGCAGTTTTTTTTGCTGCTGCCCCGCCCTCCAACACGTGCAAGGGAGTCTCGTAGAGGAGAGAGACCTTTCCCCGGCCTGCAGTTCCCCCCGCACCCAAGCTAGATAAGGACAAGGCTAAGCAGACGAGTTTGCGTCACATGTTTTAATTCTGCTCTCCCAAATATCCACAGACTGTACTTTTGCCTCTCTGTAAGGGGTTAGGGGATGATGCTCGCTCTTCTCTAAACAGCACTAGGCACATCCCAGCTCAGAACCAGACACTGTCCCAGCTGTGTGCATCAGTCAGCTGCCCTTAAAACACAGTGACCCTGGTAGCTCTGGCAGCCCCAAGATCAAGAACCAATGGAAGACAGAGGAGCACATACACACTCTATTTCTTCTACTTTTTCCTAAGCAACTTCAGTTATCCCCCGTTTGCAGCAAGATTCTGGGTAAGACATCTTACGTTGAGGTTCAAAATTCAGAAATAGTAGCAGCTCAGCCTAATAAACATTTTTATAATATCTGGAGATTAACAGAGTCATAGATTCCCCCAAGAGCTTCGTATGCTATCATATTACTGCAAGCAACAGGAACTGATACTCAACTACATTTGATAGCGCTTTATATGTAAACAACCTCAAAAACTCCTTCTCCCTAGTTTTTTTCAGTTATGTTAGACACCACTGTAGTTAAACAGTTTGTCCAATGTTTCAAGTGCGATTTTCAAGTTAGCTGTCCCATCAGCATTTGACCAATGCAGTAAGTTTCAGCTTTTTTTTTTTTTCCCCTTTCAGTTGGTCTGAAAATAGAGACTTCCTTTTATCTAGGCAACACAACAGCATTCAATGCAATGCTGCTCATCTACCAGCAGTCTGCAAGACCAAATCCACATTAAGTAGATCACCAACAGATAGACTGAGAATCATAAACAACAAATAATTTTCTCCTTCAAGAAATCTGTGGGTATTCACGTGTTTTAACTGCTTTTAAGTACTTTATTTGCTTGGGCAATTTCAATAGATTAGTTAGTTTAAATGTCATTTAATCCGTATTTCTCTCATTTACTACTTTTCAGAAAAGTTTTTGCAGCATCTATTATATTGAAATGCATAAATTGTCACACGTATTGTCCGTCCACACATTCATAGTTGCACAAACTACTTCCCTTTTCATTTACACCCATATAAAAGTTAACTAAGGCAACAGCTTACTCAGACAAATTTCTACATATTTTTAGCTACCGTTGACTGCCATTTGAATTGGTAAAAATATAAAGATGCGACAGTGCTACGTGACAAGCAAATATTGCTGGCAGATCTGCAATACTGAGAACTCTCCTACTAGTAGCATTTTGCCACTTACAGACTTCTAACAAACATTATGAAGTGATTAGGTTTGGTTTTGCTTTAAGTTAACTAGACCTTCCCCACCCGTGTGTGTGATACCGTCATCCTTACTCTACAAAAGCCCTTAGAGTTGGAGCCAAATTTAACCTGATCATTTCCGTGCGTCTGAGCATGGTTCCTTTTTAACATTCAGAAGAACTCTCTCAGTTTTGCATCTCAATCAAACTTTCACACATCCAACCCGAAACATGAATCACACTAGTGCTATTTCAGGCAACCCGCACAGCTATAGTGGCAGGGGAAGTGTGCCATCCACCAGATCACACAAACACAGAGGTAATCACAAAGTAATGCTTGAAACGGCTAATTTACTAAGTGCAAATACATTTTTTTCTTTTCAAAAAACTTGCACCAGTTTTCTGTCAGGACATTCGTGACTTCTGTGCTGCAGACCAACGCTTGTTAGAACCTCAAAATATTTTCCACCGTTAAGGCCTTAACCTGCATTATGGTAACTTAAGAAATGCAGCAAATATTCTTTGCCTGCAAGAAAAGGAGATGAATTTGATCATCTTTCTAAACTTACTGTTGTATTGCCAACCCCTAGTGTTCAGAACACATAAGTAAGGACCGACAAAAGAATTACGATTTCAAAAGCACTGCAGTTTTGAAATCAAGTGGGAGTGCATTTACGTATTTATTTTTACTTCTCCTTCAGTTGCATTTAGGGTTTTCCTGCTTCATGTTTCATACTTCATTGCACAACTGAAAACCCCTCAACTTTGAAGTGTTTTTAATTTAGAGTTTAGATGATCATAAAGTTCATGGATTCCAAGAGGTGGACCTTTGTGAAGAACAGCAAGTATTAGAGAATTACAATAATTACTGATAACATTTTAAAACATGTTTAATCAATTTACTCGAGTATTTACAACAGTGTTTATGTAGCCCATTTCTCCTTCTGTTTTATTTCCCGAGTAGTAATACCATAAAAATAAAGTTGAAATGAGGAAGGCACGCAACACATTAAGAGATTTAGGAGGGTAGCGTCTTAAGTCATTTAAATAACTTAAGAAGCTGGTTCAACATAAAAGCATTTTTAAAATTTTTTTTTAAAAATATTATCTAAGCCAAGCCTGCTGGGGTAGTTATGTGCCACTAACTGTAGTGGAAATTCTATACAAAAGTGCAGAAGTAGCCTGTAATACTGTGCATCCACTTTCCTACCTTTGCTGTACTGTTCAGCATTTCATTTCATGCATAAGACCTTTAATTTACGATTTAATACTGTACCATTGAAGACTAGCCACTTACAGTCTATACAAAGCAGCAGCATCTTTAAAAGAAGCTAGTACACTAAAAAGTAATAAAGAATTTTAAAGTATTATTCAGTAAGAAGGGGTAGGACTACTGCCTTCCTGAGTAAATGCCCCTTCTTGAAGGGTACATTTGTCACAGCAAGCTATGCAAACCTAACATATGCAGTTAACTCCAACGCTTTAACATTTTTTATTAAAAATGGTTGAGATGAAGGTCACTAAAATTTACCACAGGCTTTCTGATCCTTTCTCCTCTACCAGATACTCATCCTGTCATTCCTGTGTTTATTTTCAGATTGTACCTATATTACACACTACTGTCTGCAGTCTTAAGAGTGAATTTACTGTCCTCTCTAGTCCATCTAATAGGCTGCATTTTCTAAAAACACATATATACACACAGGCACATACACACAAACAAATAAAACACACTAACTTCAGTTTCTAAGAATTGACAGTTTACTGTTTAATGTAAGGAGCACGCAGCCAGTGATACTAGTTACTCTAACCAAAACGTAGTGTTGCCACAATTCAAGAGCACCACAAGCAGAAATGAAAATGTAAATGAGTAAGGCTCTTTCACCCACCAGAAAGCAAATGCAGAGGTAGTGGCACACTGACGAGAGCAATTGTGGCCTGCTCTCCAGATAGCAGCAGTTCAGCAGATAGGTAGTATGCACAAAATTTATTAAAGATTCAAGAAAAAAGCTTAAAACTGCCACACAGGATACAGCTGTTAGAACAGAAGATTGACTTAGCACAGTTACGCTTAAAAAGAAAAAGCAATCAACACACACACAGACCAAAAAAACCCAAACAACTAAACAAAAAACCAAAACACCCAATCACTACTGAATAGTGACAGTTCAGTTACTGGATCTGCACTGTCTGTCTGCAAGAATGCTCATTCCACACGTAACATTTGCACACTGAAATGAATTGTGTATGATAAAGTTTATAAGCAGTTTATAATAGTGCAGATTTTATTTTACAGTTTAAATAAATTCAAATTGCATCGACAGGTACAGTACAGAGATCAATAAAGGGATTACTTTTTTCTAAATAGCAAGACTTTTTCCCTTTTCCCCTACATTTAATCTTTGTCTCTTTAATGTGCAACAAAAGATATTTCATAATTCTTGAATATCAACGTAATTTTAGTACACTTAAAAATTATCACTTCCACCAGAAATAGGTCATCACCTTTATTTAATACCACTAAAATGCATGCATATTGAGACAGATAAATCAGAAAAAGAGGTCTTAATTCATTAGCCCTTTCCCTGCCTCGAAAAAGAGGGGAGACTCCGTCAATATAAACCCAACAAAACCGATGGTATAATACTAATACCAGCATCACAACCTTATCATAGGGGATCTCGAACTATTTCAGCTCTAAGCTGAACAACCAAGCTATAAGAACCAAGACATCGTTAATGTAAAACAGTAATTATCATCAAGCTGGCATCACAAGATCAGAGTCCAATACAGACATTTTGTACCTTGGTGCTGGATAGCGTTACTTGAAGCATCAGCCTAATAGCCGGTTTATTCATAAGGCACGCACTAAAATGAAACAAACAATAATTAACTGCTGACAGTGACCTAGTTAGCTACATAAGGAGCTAGATCGTCCTGTCGTTCATTATAGGCTCGCCCAAATCCGACCGGAACGGCCCCCCGTCCGCCCGGGAAGGCGAGAGCGGGG
>NW_009613105.1:362-666 GCF_000690535.1 Cariama cristata | reverse complement strand
CGAACCCCCACCCTGCATCTCTCCCATCCCACCGCGGGCCCCACATCACCCGGTTCAGCCCCGCTCCCGTCACGGCTCTATTTGTGGCGTATTCATAGCAACTTGATAACAATTATTTTCCCCATTAACTGCTGCTGGAGATGCAGCTGATAAAGCCTATCTGCATATGACAGTGTGGAAGATTAGCGCCCAAAGTACATGTTTGCCTTGGCGTCCCGGGCGGATAACCAGCGCGGAGCCCAATCGATCGGCGCCAGAGCGAACACCCAGGGGTGACGTCACCAGCATTGGAGATTATTAATAC
>NW_009613105.1:0-313 GCF_000690535.1 Cariama cristata | reverse complement strand
TATTATTTTTGGCTATAAATCAAAGTGCCTGGCATATCGATTTTTATCCATCGCGCTGAAAGCTTTAGTGGCCGTTATTGCTGCTCGGCGTTATCTCTGCTATCACCTTTTTATCGAGGCAGGCTAGTGCCAGGTGCAGCTCCGCGCCCGGGCTCCCGGCTCCCTCGCCCCCAGCCCGGCTCCCCCATCAGATAAGCACCGCTCGCTTCTCCCTGCTGCCGAGCAAAGTTTGCCGGCGAGCCCTCCCTGCCCCGGCTAGCGGGGTGCCGGCGTGGATCCCCGGTGCATCACCGGTTGGCTCCCGTGGTTTTGG
>NW_009613104.1:34346-34712 GCF_000690535.1 Cariama cristata | reverse complement strand
TTCTATGATTCTATGATTCTATGATCTGTCATTTCTGTTTGAGTTTCTCCTTTCCCCAGCTCCTTGGTTAGCTCCATTTCTATGACACCCTGAGTATTTATGTGCTTGGCAGGAAAATGAATCTATTGGCACCGAAACAAGTTTGCAGCATTTCTGCCCACCAGTGTCTCTTGCGAGGAGTGTGGCAAGCCCTACCTGTCACCAGTGGGGTCACCTGCTTTTAGCTGACAGCGTGGAGCTGCCGTGAAGCTGCCTCCTTGTTTGGGTGCTTTCCGTCACTCTCCCGAGCGTCGCTCTGCGGCAGCGGCAGCATCAGTGACTTGTGCTGCAGTCGGCGGGACCTGCAGTTGTGTGTCAGCACGTGCA
>NW_009613104.1:23599-34336 GCF_000690535.1 Cariama cristata | reverse complement strand
GGCCGTGCCCCCCGTCGCATGCCCCCCTGCTGCTCGTCGAGTAGCTGGGGACGTGGTGCGGGGTCCTGCCCCTGTGACTGGTGCTGAGCAGCGGCCGGAGCTGTAGCCCCTCTCGGCCGGGCAAGTGCCGCCTCCGGCCGTCAGGTGCGGCGGAAGGAAGGCGGTCCCGCGGCCGGGCAGCCGGTCCCTTGGCCCTTTTCACACCATCTTCTCCAGGTTCAGCTCCTCGGCCACACGTGTGTGGCGGGCGGCGGCTGGGGACTTTGATTTGCTTTTCAAAAACTGTGACTGGAGATCGCTGATGGTATAAATTACTATGACAGCAGCATTTGCTGAAGGAAATTAATAAAGGGCTCTTCGGCACAGAGCCTTTTTATTTATTTGCATAACAGGCTGATATTCCACAGTGGACGTCCCTCTTGCAGTAATCACTTGACTAGTGCAGCATTTTACTGGGGGCTCGGTATGTCTGTAAAATTCAGTGCAAGTTCCCAGCACATTTCCATTATTTATCCCTTTTTTTTCCCCTTTAGAGAGCTTTAACGTAGGGTTGATTTTCTGGATGTTACAGTTTGCAGCAAAGACATTTTCTTGAGTGAAGCGCCAGAATTCCCTCTTATTTGGAAGGAAATATTTATCCATATTGATTTTGTTAGCTCCGTAGCGTTGAGTTCTAATAATTATTTCCCTGTGTCTGAAGAAACCTCTGGGCAAATACAGCCCTCAATCCTGTAGGGGATTTTTGCCAGTAATCTATCTTGTATAGATTTGGTTTTAAAGAAAGCATATGGAGCTCCTCTGTATTTCTATCAATTCAGAGCAGGTATATTTTCCCCTGAAATAAGGGCTGCACAAGGCCCTTTCCGAGTCGTTTTAAGGGGCCGTTAGGAAGATTAAGAGCTACATGTGCTTTTTTTAAACTTGCCGAAAAGGAGATACTGCTGGTGAAAATCTGTTACAAGACTGAAAAGTGTGTTTGCCCAGAGGGTTTCTCAGAATGGAGGGCTATAATTATTTGAACTCAGAACTCCTCAACTAGTGAAATTAATACAGATGTTAGTACAGAGAAATCTGTTCAAGAGACACATTACAGCCAGCTCTGTGAAGCAACTGAACTGACTACGATGTCGATCTTCATAGAAGAGAAATCTTAACAGATCTCTGCACTTTTATTATTAATTTTTTCTTCCATAAAGTAGGTGTGACAGATTTTAATGCCAAATCATTATTTGTGATAAAGTAGCACCTGACAATCCTACGTGTGATGAGACCTTCGTGGTACTTAGCGTCTTGTAGAAACAGTGAGAGTCTCTAGCCCAAAAAGACAAGAGGAATCAAGGAGGGGGGAGAAGAAGAGCAAAGCAGGAGAATGACTTGGCTGAGATGAGACAACTGGCCAGTCATCATGACCACAAGACTGTAATACCTTTTGACTTAATTTTTATTTTGGCTATTTTATATTTCTTTTTATTACTTGCATTTTGTATTTCTTATTTATTTTGTGGTTTTATATTTATTTTATATCATTTGCCTTTTACTCACCTTCTCTTTTCAGTCTGTAGTTTCTGGTGCAGCTTACAGGTGGGGAAGTTAGTGGAAAATAAATATTAATTAGTACTTTTCTTCACCGAAACAAAGTAAAGACCTGTGTAAAGACCTGTACAGGCGCCCTTATCTCAAGCACCGAAGGGGTCAGCATGTACATGAAGTCTGTGTCTGTTTGCTCTTGTAGGTGCTGCACAGACAGCAGTCCCAGCCTGCGAAGGAGAATTCTCCACCTAGAGAAGAGGCTCCTCCTCCACCCGCTGAGGACAGTTGTGCCAAAAAGCCAAGATCCCGTACCAAGATCTCCTTGGAAGCTCTAGGTATCCTTCAAAGCTTTATCCATGATGTGGGTCTCTACCCTGATCAGGAAGCCATCCACACCCTCTCAGCTCAGCTGGATCTCCCCAAACACACCATCATCAAATTCTTCCAGAACCAGCGTTACCACGTAAAGCACCATGGGAAGCTAAAAGAGCATTTGGGAACGGTGGTTGATGTGGCAGAGTACAAGGATGAGGAGCTGCTGACGGAGTCGGAGGAGAACGACAGCGAGGAGGGCTCTGAGGAAATGTACAAAGTGGAGCCTGAGGAGGAGAACCCCGACAAAAGCAAGGCAGCTCCAGCGGACATCGACCAGAGATAATGTGAGATCGGGGCGCAGAAAGCAATACATTGATCCAAGGATTTTTTGGTTTTATTTTCAATTTTTTTCTCTTTTTACTTTTTGTTTGTTTGTTTCCGTTGCGCATGATCCATGTGCAAACTGAATGAATTCAGCATTGCCCGATCAGACACCGCCTTGACACAGACACTCGAGTGTTACACTTCCTGCATTTGACTGAAGTAATCATTGTAATCACATAGGATTATGCCTTCATTAATCTTGCACTTATGAAAGGGACATCTAGCAAGTAAATGGGAAGAAAAAGTCCTATGAAATCAATGAAGGAAAATTTACAACTTTGTGTGTATATATATATATTTACATAAAATATATATATATTAAAATTGCATGGGACGGAACTTTACAACCTGAAAGTATAGACTGTGAAATGAGTTCTTTAAAGATGAGACTTGTTTATGTGTTAAAACCACTTCACAATGAGTTGCTTTGGCTTTTTGATAAACTGCCGCCTGCTCTCAGGGTGTGGTGACTATTTTTGAATTTCTATTTATTTTCTATGTTTATCCCTGATTTTTTTTTTTTTTTTTCATTATTATATGGCTTCCTATCTGGCAACTTGATGACTAATTTTTGAGGTATGTATTTAAAGACGTAAATCAACACTGCCAAAAAAGAAAAGAGGAAAAAAAGAGAGAAAATGGAAAAACAAATCAGGGCACCTTAAAAAGAAAACTAGTAAGTTAAAGTACTTTAAACACAATGCACACTTAAAAGGATACAGCACGTTCTACTCTCCAGACAGTCCTTTCCATAGTGAACAGATGAATTTTCATGGGATTCAGAATGACTAAAACTGAAATTCAGTGCATAGAAGACTTGTCTGTTAACGAGGTCTTAATAGAAAGAGAAGAAAGATAATGTGTTGAGATTTGATGTATGGAATTCATACTATGAACCACATTTTACTGTGGATTTTATTTACCTGTTCTCTGTTTCAGATCTTAAAATTTATAAGCTTCCTTCTTGTTGTTGCTTTTTGTTTATACTGAGGTGAAACACACACACACATACACACACACACACACACACACACAAGTGTAAAGTTACATTGGGACACAAAACGCCACAATCCCAACCATCCTGTCCAGGTAACTAGCTGACAGACTGAGGGTTTGCATTGCTGACGTCCCGTTCGCCCTTCTCGCCAGCCTCCCCCGTATTTCTGTTTTAGCTGGGCTTCCTCCGTGTCACGTTTTGTGCCGGTGAAATGAAGTGTTTTCAGCCACGGGTCCCCCAGGCTGCAGCCCACCTCCAGCGCGCGGTGTCCGAGGCGCGGGCGCTTTCCAGCCTCCCTGCCGCAGGGACTGCAGGTGCGTGGGGCCCTTCACACCCACCCACCTCCTTGTCGAAGGGTTTCGCAGCGACCTGGCTAGCAGCTACATTGCATAAAGCAGAGCTAATACTGACTGACTCTTCAGTGGCATGAGCACTAAAGCTGCAATCTACTATAGCGTCCACCCGTTCTGAGGCATCGTGTCGAAAGAGACACCAAGTAGCGTTTACTTTTCACTTCCGTGCAAAGATTTCTGAGACCAGACCTCACCTTTGCTACCCTTGCAGCTGGATTGATTTCAGACGCCTGTTCAAACTGCAGTTGTAACCGTACCAACAAGGCTTCTGGGTTTTTTTTTCTTCCTTTTTTTTATATGGGCTTTTCATGTACCCTTGACAAAGACCTCATGCAATATCACTTTGAAAGTTACTTTCTGTTTACTACACCAGGCAATGTAATATAACTGTTAATACTATTTATATAGTTGAAAGGTATAAAAGGTAGGAGTTAAAAACGAAAAACGAACCTCTACGTGTAGATATTTACTCAGAACAGACAATATACAGGGAGAAGACGTTGCAATACAAGCTAATTCTAGCTGCTCAGTAACCTCTGGAGTTTTTAAGGGATTTTTTTCAAAACTGATATTTGAAACATAAGAGTATCTCTGCATAAATTTCATATACCTTTGCAAAATAATGGTGGGTTGCTTACTTAATGCCCCTTTTGCTCTTCATCCTTTATTTCTGTAGTATGCTGCAGCTTTAATCAGAATTTCAATGGTTGCTGCTTTATGTTTCTCTCAGAGCTACTCTTTCAAAACTGTCTTCTTATCCTGTAGCTGAAATCACTCCATACATTTGAAAGGAAAATGAATTGTGCCAAGCTACGTAAGGTGGTTCATCCGATGATGGCATCAACATTTGGTATCTTTTACACTTCAACCAAAAATTTTATTAGGTATTTTTTCAATGCTGAGTCTTGCCTTTTTATTTTTAATTTCACTGCCAATTTTGCAGTGGTTCTAAGTGAATCTGTGGGCATTTTAGCCTGTGGTCTTGCCAGAACTTTGCGAATTACAATGCATATATGTCTATTTATTCAATATCCATCATATAATATCTATTTGGAGAAAGAAACTTTTCTTGTAGTGCCTCTTAACAAAGCACAATTTTCCGCCTTTTTTGTGAAATAAAAAATAAAAAAAACAAATTGTGTTTTATTGCGGTATCAACAATGTGAATAAGGATTAACATATTGTAAATGTTCTTTTTTCCATGTAAATCAACTTTATCTTTGTTATCACTAAGTGATAATTAATTTTTAACTTATGTGCATTGTTAGGCTGTTAGAATTTTTTGGTTGTTGAAATAAAACGCATTCAATAAATATGACTTAATTTGTCAAGTAATTCACTGGGCTTTTTTTCTTTTCTGCCGAATTCAAGTGGAACAATGTCTGCAAAATGGAGGGGGCATATTGAAAAAAGAGTTGATCGGTGTTACCGGGGTTTGAAAACCTGCATGAGCCCCCTGGGGTTGGCACAGCTGGCAAATCTGCGTTACCCGGGACTGATCTGTTGTGTTGCTGGCTGTTTGTGTACATGTACGCACACACGCGGAGAGTCTCTGGTGGGATAAGGAGGAGGGTGTGGGTGCCATCAGCCCGTCGGAGAACATACTCAAAACGCACACATAAAGATCCGCTTCCAGTCTGCTGTCTTCTTTTGCTGGTAGATTTTTTTCTGTTTATAATTAAAAAGCCACAAATGACTGCGTGTCAGGAAACTTTTGGAGCACACATGTCCATGGTTAATGGACATAATAAAAGGCTTTATTATATTTATAGCAGGGCATCCTACTGAGTGTCTAGAGTAATGCCGGAAGGACTGATGGATCTGAGAAATGTGTGAAATGATTTTGGGGAGAATACAGATAAATGGAAAAAATAGCTCAAAATTCTTAAGCTAACAAAGTGGTGAGTGCCTGGATTCAGTCCTAGCAGACAGATCATATACTGCATGTCAGACTTGAGTTGTCTAGGAATTGAGATAGAACAATTTTTTAAAGCATTTATTATTTTTTCAGAAGTTCCAATGCAACAGTTCTTCTTTTTGTGGCTTATTTACATCCTATATAAAATATCTATGCGCTCTCTTGAGAAAAAAAATAAGGGAGAGGAGGAAAATAACCACATCTTTGGATACCCAGCCACCTGCTTGTCCCTTGAATTTAATCAGAGAACAAATGAAAACAAGCGTCTTTCTGTCTGCTCAGGGAATGTACGGGCACCTGGAAGACGTGCACAGCGGCATTGGGTTGAGTGCTGTTGGCTGGGGCGCACAACTGCTCTCCGTACGCTTACCTCTGAGGGGGTCATGGGCTGCCTGTGCCCCTTCCATAGGAACAGTCAGCTGGCACAGGCAAAGGTAACGAACCATCTCCCTGCCAGAGATGCAGCCTGTTCCTGTCAGGAAAGGGCTGTAACTCAGCGCACCTGGAGCCTGGTGCTGGCAAGCTACTTGTGCTCTGAGCTGCGGGCACAGTCCCCATGCACAAGGCAGGCAGGCCAGGCTGGGGTTCCACCGGTCTTCATGGGTGTAGGAGGTGACAGAGGGCATCCACTGGCCTTCAAAGCTGCACCTGTGCCCCAGGCAGATGCTGTGAAGGTGCTGATGGTGTTGGATTGGGTGACCTTTTCCGCCTGCCAGTGGGACAAGAAACAAAGAAGCAGCAGCTCTCATGTCACTGACAGACAATTTTATACATGCGCTCTGTGTGTGTGTAGCTAAATAGTATTTAGAAAAAGACACACGCTCACACACACACATCTATTTTAATTGGGGGGAAAAATCCTATAAACATATGGGTTCTTCTTCCAAACCGTAAAAAAACCATCATTTAATAGCTGCTATAGCAGAAATATTTCTATTAATGCTTCTACTTCCCTATACTTTACATGCTGCTGCTCCTATTTGTTGTTCATGTTTTAGTCATCCAGACATATGTATTTCCAATTTCAAACCTGTGTGAGTGAAAAATAAACATTTTAAGATTAGTTTAAAATGGTTTTAAGATTATGAACATACTGTCTATTGCCTGAAGTTCATTGTTGCTTAAATAAAAGTATCTACTCAATCTCTTCCCACTTACTTAGTAACCAATTATTTGCTCTAGACTAAATGGATTAGAATCCTTCATTGATGAAATTTTGTTTCTATCCTGAACCTGTTTAACATGGAGGGATTAAAAGCTAGATAAATTTGACAGGGAGCAAATGGCATCTTAAAATCATAAACGAGTCATTACAAAAAATCTCCACTTACAATATAAAGCGCAGTGATTAATTAAAGATGCAGTTTTAACTTATTTATAGCCATTAAAAAAACATACCAGTTTTAACACAAAATAACACGAGCCAAGTCATCCAGGGGAGAGATGCTGGCAGCTTGAGACTTGGGGAGCAGGCAATGTGACAAAGCCAACAGGGAACAGCAAACGCAGGCCGCCCTTGAAACCTTCGGAAAAGTTCACGGAAGCAAGGATGGAAAGAGGTGGCTCTGGCATCCCTGCCAAGATCCCCTTCTTTCTGCTCACATCAGACAGTTCAGGAGTGTGAAAGCCCCATCTCCCTGCGATGGCAGGAAACCTGTGTGCTCCCTCCTTGGCTGTGGTGCAGACGGTGGGGAGCTTGCCAACGAGTGTGCTGCGGGTGAGTCAGCCCTACCTCAGGCAAAAAGATGATATGGGTGAGGGAGAGACAGCAGCAGTTCAAGCGCAGATGTCTGCAGGCTTTCCTCTCCTTCCAAAATTTTTCATTGCTGATGGCCAAATGCTGGTCTTTCTTGACTTGTGTGGTTCACTGAAGTCAGGGGGAATAAAGGTGGTGGGAAGCAAGGTGAGGCTCAGATGCTGAGCTGATGAGCTGTGGCTGCTGTTCCCCTGGCTGGTTTGGCTGTATGAAAGGCAGCCCTGCTGCTGAGCAGCTCACCTCTGCCAGGGCTCCTACGCACGCACCAGGCACATCGCCTTCCAGCCCTGCAACCACCGGCTCTGTCTGCAAGGCAGCGTGTACTCAAGGCAAGAGTCATCCCCTCTGTCCTGTGTTAGTGTTTGAGGAGCTACAGCCGGTTCCTCCTAAGAGGAGTGGTGTAATTTGCCCTTCAGAAGGGATCTGGTCTTGGTTTGAAGACCTCAGGAGCTGGAAAATCTAGTGTTGCCCTCAGTAGTTTGTTTGAATGGTGGTTTCTCTCCCTGCTAAATCTGTACCACATTCTAAGGGGAATTTGTCTGGCTTTGCCTTCCTGGTTTTGTTTTTTGTTAGGCTTTTCTCTTCTGGGTGACATTCCCAGGTACAGAAGGATGGGTTTTTCCCCTCTGAATTAGCTGTTCTCAGATGAATTTTCTTGAATTGAGGCCTTAGTGCTCAACTGAGGCTGATTGTGACTATTTCAAGGAAATATCTGCCTTGGCTAGTGATGGAGTTCCCCTTTGTAATCCTTTGGAGAGTGCATCAAGATAATGACAGAACGAGAAGCTTTTTAATAAAAAGGCTATTTGCTGCTTGTGAACCCTGAATGCTCACAGATGCTACCTGTCACTGTTTAATTTACATAGTTTTATTCTGCATGTATGCCACATAATTGTAGCTTTTCATCTCATCTTATTAACCATGAGAAATGACATACCCTGGCATGGGGTGAAGATCTCCAATGAAATGTTCTCAGAAATGAGACTTTATTTTTATGACCAATCTTAGTCAACAGTGTAATTTGCAAAAGCAGAAATGCAGGTAGTGTTCACTAGCTAATTCTTACCAGATGAGGTACAGGAGAGGCACAGGGTGGGTTAAGCACTCCTCCCGAGACCAAGAGAACTGTAGGGCTGCTGTAAGAGCAGGGATCATGGGACCAGTATGAATAGCAAGGTACCTGGGTCAGCAGAGGTAGGGCTCCTGCAGCCTGAGAGGTGGGTCAGGTGCCTTCAGAGAAGAATCAGAGCCCTACTGAAGTAAAACAGATGTTTCTGCTCCATAAGGTGGCTCAGAGATCCAGACACAAGAAAGATACTGGCAAGTGAAGATCAGAGAAGATAATTTCTCCTTTGTGTCATGCAGTGTTTTCACACTCAAGCAAGAAAAATAGAAGGGGATTTTGTAGTTCTGGGGCAATGTTTGAAAGTGCTCATGCCCCTGGCACTGCCAGGGCCTAGCGTGCATCCCTCTTCTAGTTTACCTGACTGAGACCCAGGCCATCTCCTTTGCTGGCAAGAGCTGTGGTGAAGCAAGCAATAGCCAGTGAGAATAAGCCTGATCTGAGCTACCAAAGTGAGACCAAGGATGAGTGTGCACTGTGGAGGACCACAGCAGGTGGCTCTGAGGGCCTCATGCCATTGGCATGGAGAGGTTTCCAGACCTGCTCCAATTACAGCACCAGACTAAATGTGCCACTGGCCAATGTCTCCTCTCTGAGTGACTCTGGGCACAACTTTCAACCTGGGGCTTTCTGAGGGACTGACCTCCTTCAGGATGGAAAGTGCCAGTCAAACACAAAGTAACTGCGTGTGCGTGGATCACAACCCTTTGGAGAAAAGAAGAGCTACAGAAATGTAATATCCCCTGTGTGGACCCCTACAGGGGAAGACAACAGTCTCAGCCTTGTTGACGTGTTGTCAGCGGGCCTGTGCCTGCCTGTTTCTTAACCTATGTGCTGCAGGTCTATAAAGCTCATGTGTAAACAGATGTGCTTCATGCCACAGTAGGACTGTGAAATACGAAGTTAAATGCTGGCATTACCCCGAAAGGCAACCACTCCTAGAGAAGCTATTTTCTATTGCAGTTCTTCTCATCTGTTTCATATCGCACTTCTCTCTGCACTGTGGAGCTATTAAGGTAGCATGAAACAGTGTTGGAGGTAATGTTGCACCTTCCTCAGACACCCAAAACTCAGCTGAGCTGTTTTGTCCACAGTTGTACTAAGACACTGCAGCTCCTCTGTCCTACTTTGTTACTGTGCTTTTCTTTTATAAGGATGGAAAAGAAAGGATGGGAGAAAGAGGCTGCTGGAGGGACACCAAACAAAGTTGCATAAGCCAGCATAATGCTGAGAGCAACAGAGCTGCTCTGTCATAGCCTCAGCACATCTGCTCCTTGGTTGAAATAATTGAGCAACCTGAGCGTGAGCAGCGGCGCCTGGGCAACAACTACCACGATGTCCCCAAACACCTTCCTTACAAATAGACTTGAGAGGTGACCTGTCCATGTCCCAAGTTGCCCAGGTCAGTAGGAGCACATGCCCTCGGCTTTGAGAGGAGAGGGACCAGCTCCTTCTTGCCTTAACAGACTGTTCCTTGCTCACACAGCCTTGGTCCATCTTTACCATGTGATGAAAGTACATGCTACACTCATCACAGTCTCAGCTATTTATGATCAGAGATGATCAGAAGAAGCGTTTGGCATGTGTTGCCCCTCAGGGGAGAACAAGACACAGCAGATTGGTCTCATGGACACGAAGGGGACTCTTGCAAGGGGAGTAGGACATGACCAGCAAATGCAGTCCTTCACCACAGGGTCCAGCCATTGGTTTCACAAACCGACCAAGTCTCCTCTGTTTGTATTTAAAGGCTATTTTTCTCCTCTATTTGTATTTAAAGGCTGTTGCAGAATATCATTCCCTTAATGGATCAGTTTCCACAGGTCATTTAGCATCATTTGTTCTGTGTCAACACTGTCCTTTCATTTAGTTTCCCCCACCCAGCGTCCCCTCCTGACCTGTGGCCACCCATCACCCAATACATTCATAGACAGCAACTGCACCTCCTGCAAGCTGAGTGTCACTGTGCCAAGTCAGCTCAGCCCTGTTCCATCATGGACATCTATGGCTGGCTGGTACTGAAATGACAGGCGAGCCTCTTGTTTCCAGTGCTTGTCTGTCCAGTGCAGGGCTGCAGGCCCTGGCCCTGAACCGTGCCGCCTCACCCTGTCACCACAGGCCTCGGCCATTCCATGGCTCTGCATGCCTCAGTGGGTCCGCCCAGCTCTGAAGCCACCAGAGCTGCCCACATGCTCCCACTCTTGCACCCGAAGTCATTTAAGGACAACATAAGGCCTTCCAGAGCCCAGGCTGTCGTCAAGGTGCAAGCTGCCTTCAGCCCCACGGTCTGACAAACCCAAGCTGGCCTGTGGGCACCTGTGCCCCCTCACAGTGCCCACCCCCCCCCCCGTCTCTCCACCGCGC
>NW_009613104.1:20606-23482 GCF_000690535.1 Cariama cristata | reverse complement strand
TTTCAGCACCCCTGGCGGCCATCTTAGTCATGCCAATCACCTGTGGAGGCCACATTGCTGGGACTGCCCAGCACCGCCATTGCCAGGGCTCTCCCTGCCGTGGGAGGGGGTGCCCGGTATAGGCCTGGGTTCACTCTGCCCAGGGTTGCTGCCTGCGGAGCTGAGGGTCCCCCCGGCATGAGGACGCCAGGCCCTGTACAGTGGTGCAGGCATAGCCCTGTCCCGCCAAGCACCATGACAGGCTCTGGCAGCGTGCTTCAAAGGCGAAGCTCGTCCCTAGACGAAAGAGAAGTGCTTGCAGCTGCCGCAGTAATGAATGGCTGGGACACAATCCAGTGCAAAGGCAAGCCCATACTCCAGCTCTTAGAAAACTTCCTCAGCAGGCAATGGAGAAAACAAAAATGCCCCATGCAAGTGAGGTAATGAAAGACCACAACGAATAGCTACCAGCAAGAGAAGCACATGTATTAATCACAACTGACTTGGAAGGTAGCTGGAGTCATTAACTTTTCTCTAAATGCCCAGAGATGACAAAACATGGCTTGTGAGCATATAGGACACCAATCATGGTACAATTATCTGGTGGAGGCCGGCTGCTCTCTGCAGGAAATGAACCCCAGTATAATGTGGGCAGCTAAAAAGCGTCCTACATGGCCACAGGCACTGGCTAGCCTGCCCATGACCCCCCACACCAGTGTGCCTGGAGCTGACAATAAATTTCCTGGAAAGCAAGCAGGACTGCGGGGCTGAGAGAGATAAGCCCACCTGCGCCAGCCTGCTGAGACCTCATCTTTGCCCTGGCTGGGGACAGTGCCCACCAAAACAGTAAGTAGGCTTCTTCCATTAAGGGATTTACCTTGTATAGTTCCTTGCCCACCATGCTGAACTGGGCCACGTGGTGCTACCTCAAGGGAGCACTAGAAATTAAAGACCTGGGAAGTGTCTGCTGCTATAAACTCACAAGGATTTAGGGGTTTCTTCATGCCTTCCATCCATTTAAAGCCACAGAGGATTTGGCCCATGACATTTTAGTGGGTGTTTTTGTTCCTCTTGCTGACTTGTGCTGTCACTGTGTATGTCCATGAAGCTCTCTCGGCCTTTGACGAGACCATCTGCTGTTCTAGTGCCTTGTGTGTTTTATCTCAAAGGCCTTGGGGTCTTTTCCTCTTTCTTGTTGTCTTTAAAAATGTGTGCATGGCTGCTGGGTGAATGTTGGTTTCATAATTGATGGGCATGGTCTTGGCAATCTCCTTTTTAAGAGCCATTCCTTGTCACATAAATATCATCTATCAGTGCCCGTTGTCTTTATAGCGATCTTGAGCAAACAGTTTTATTTCCAATCAGAACATCACACATTGATCTAAACACTCATCTGTAATGGATCAATTTACATTAGGAGAGCAGTATTGTAGCATTGCTGTTCATTATATTGAAAGAAGTATATGTTTAGTTACAGGCTAAAATCAATTAAACAGCCCTATGCCTTTTGCTGTGGGAAAGTCAACAAGCCAGTCTGTCTTGGACAATTATCCAGCTACAGCTCCTTAAAAAAAGGGCTTCCAGCATCATCCCCTTCGTCTGAGTTCTCGGTTTCTCCTTCAGAGAATTCTTCTGCAATGTTTTGCTTATTGTGCAGTCTGGTAAAACACTCTTAGCTAAAATGCACGTGAGAGAAATGAAGGCACTCTTCCTGCTGCTGGTGTGGAGTGGGCTTTCTCAGGGCCACAAAAAGTCATGCATCCAAAAGGGAAACCTGCACTTTCACCAGAAGGCTGCCTGATAACATGTGATGGTTTATGTGGGAGATGCTGAAAAATGTAGATGATGCTGTTTGTATCTCCATGGGTGAGATCATTATCTCCAAGTGGCCCTGATTTCAGGGGAGAGAAGGAGGAACTAGAAGGCGGGAACGAATTTGTCCATTGCTCTGCTGGTTCTTGCCTTACTGTGCAAGAAAAGATTGCAAGGAATGCTGGAGGCTTTCTGACAAAGGGAACGTGATTTCAGCTGGTGATGTGGCTGCAGCGAGAGTAGGAACCTGCAATTTCAAAAGCAAAACACATAGGGGAACTGCAGGGCAATGCAATGATGGGATTTGAGGAACATATCTCTTGGGGCTGTGGCGGATGTGGCAGTGGCAGATGAAGGTAATACCTGCCTCAACCCTCTGCCAGAGGTCAGTGTCCTCAGTGGCAGAAGGGAGCGTGTGCTTGTGCCCTGCCTGCCAGGCACTGTCACCATGGCAAGGCCAGCTAGCGGCTGGGCTCGGGGTTGCCATGCCTGATCACCAACTGGCTCCCACTGGCTTCCGCCTGCCAGCAGAAACTGGCCAAGCTCACCAGCTAGGGTGAGCCCATGGCCATCATGGCAGTGCTGGCAAGGCCGGACCAAGCCTTGACACTGCCACACTAGGTGACTGTAATCAAGAATTTTCACTTTTACTTGTGCAAAACCTCTGATAAACAGGTAAAAGCGATCAGCAGGGGTAGGCTGTTACTTTGTGGTAAGAATCCCCTCATGACTCAGTGGGCCTGTGCTGTGGAGGACTTGTACAGCCTTCCTGTTTTAGACGTTTATGTGTATGTATATATGTTTTTTTGGCTTGAGACTTTGCCTACTCGTTCTCTACCATTCAGGCTATTCCAGCCCTTGTCTTACTCTTTCATTACATACACAAAACACTGCTGCAATGCTAATAATAATAATGAGAAGGAAGGAATAGCAGATATTACAAAGCTTATTAAGAAATTGATCTTTGTTTTGGGCTTGAATAAAGAGGCAGACCTCAAAACTGCTGAAGCCATTCAGTTAATTGGTTATTGGCTCTCTTGAGTGATTATATCCACCGTGGTTCCACCAAGTTCAGCCGGTCTCCA
>NW_009613104.1:19112-20575 GCF_000690535.1 Cariama cristata | reverse complement strand
TTAGCCTTTGGCATCCGGGACGGGAAATGCTTCATTCAGGTTTTCTCAGAGCCTGTTTTTGTAGCATAAGGTGGACTGAGCAGGAGAGGCTCCCCATGGGCAGTAGGGGAACTTATTAGCACTCACAGTCTGTATCCTGCCCTTGAACTGGCACCAAAGGGCATTTTTGCCTGCGCCCCAGCCCTCTGAAAAGCTGGATGCTGTTAAGTGCAAGGATCTGCCCCAGGGACTGCACTGCAGAAGGACAGCCAAAGTGAGGGGGTTTTTGGAGGACCGCAGTAATTTCCTTCAGCGTGACCTTCGCCTAGTGCGTACCAGGGCCTGGTTCTCCTGCAGACTGAGCGAAGCCAGCAGAGCCTGAATATTGGCTTTTTTGCCGGCTGTGCGGATGGATGCCCTCTTGCCTGGTCATAGTTGGTCTGCAAACTCACTAATCACTACTGCTCTGATTCCTTCAGCATTACCAGGGCTAGGCAGAGCTAAACAGCTGACGCCATTTAGTGGCTTTTCCTACAGAGTGCTCAGTCCTGCCTTTACCACTATGGCTTGCCAAAGGGCTCCAACACTTGCATTGCTGTGATGCAGACCCTGTAATAATAGTTGGTTACATTCAGAGAATTCGGTTCAGATTTTAAAACCTCATCAAATAGTTAATGACTGACTATTTCAACATAGCAGTTCCTGCAAGACTTGGGAGAGAAGAGAGAGAGGGAGATGGAAAAGTTATTCATGTCCCATCTGTCTGGAACGCTTGTCCCCTCCCTCCCACCCACTGAGTCACTTCCTCCCTTTATATCTCACTTAAAATTTTTCCTTTCCTCTTTAGCTTATGATTAACAGGCACTCACCCTCTGCAAATTGTTTCTTTTTTTCAGATGCAATGTTAGTTAAGGTTCTGTGGATAAACAGAGCATCTTGTCTCGCAAATGCATGTATGGGGTGAAACACAGTATATACTGTATATATGGCCATGTAAACGAATATATCAACCACTGCAATATCTAGTTGGTGATCCAGCCTTCCAAACTGAGCTAAGGAACTAGCAATGCACTGCCATGGTTGTTTTACCCCTAGTGCCCAAAACACAGTGGTAAGGTATGCAGGGAGAGGCGTATTGCTTGGATTGTGAGGTGGAGGTGTTTTAGGGCTGCAACTGCCAGCCCAGAGAGGGATTCACTCAGCTCTAGGACCTGACCCAGGTGGATGTGTGGGATGGGGCCACTTGCTTAAATGCCTCAAGGTGTGTTTGTGAGGGAGCTTGGCTTGCCCAGCCCACTGCCTTGCTACCAGGGCTTAAGAGGGCTCTCTTTTAATTAGCAGGTGATGAAGGATTCTGGAGAAGAGTGTTGTGTAAGGCAAGAGAAAGAGGTGGTCTCTCTGGCAAGGAGCTCTGCAGCCTGTGGGCATATGCTGATGTGGCATAGCAAGCAGGGGAGAGTAGGCTACCTACAGCCTTCTGATGG
>NW_009613104.1:0-19081 GCF_000690535.1 Cariama cristata | reverse complement strand
AGTGTGCTGCCGACAGGTTTCTTATGGCAGGTCAGGAATGTCTGTAGAAGAGGAGCATGCTGGTGGGTTCATCCTGGAAGCAGCCAGGGTAAGGAGGAGGAGCCTAGGTGCTTCCTGAACATGCATGTGAGGTGTTGGTGGTGAGTCTGTAAGCTGTGGAGTAGATGAAGGCTGGGAAGGGGAAACTTGAAACTCCTTGAACAGGTTATTTGAGTCACTTGAGGCTTCCTAGTGAAGGAAGAGAATGTGAGGCCCTATGTTATGTACTGCAGAAACCTTGTACATGTTCTACCTGTTTCAGACTTCTTGCATGTGGCTCAAAGATGGGGTGTTTTATCTATTTGGCACTTGTACTGTGGTGGTACAGGGATGTTTTGTTCCTCAGGGATGTCAGGTTGACAGTACTCAAGAAAAAAAAAATCATTTTGTTTTAAAGCCAGACAGTTGAGCAACTATATGTGACTGGGGGTATTCCCATTCCAGAGAGACACCAGCATCACTGTGTTCAGCTACTAGTTGCCATCCTTTTTTGTAACAAGATCACACCAGCTTTTCTGGTTCCAGTCAGTTGGCCATAAGCTGATGGATGATGCAAGAACCTGGGTAGTACGTCCACTCTGGGATGTACTGAAGGCTGGGGCACAGATGTGTTACAGAGCCTCTGCAAAGAGCCAGCTTGGCTCCTGCTGGAGGCTTTAGCTGCGTGCGGGTCCTGCAGAGCCCTGGGCTGGCTCTGCGCCAGCCTCCGGGTTCCAGAAGCTCACTGCAGGGGTGCCTGGGCTGCCTCTGTGCTGGGCTGGCACTGATCCATCAGTGCTCTTTTTTTTTTTTTGGCTCTGACTGTGTCCTGTGAAAGTAGCTGTCCTGTCCCCTAGACCTGTGTGTTACATGGAGCTGGGCCTGGGCTCATGAGCCATGGCCAGGCCTCTGAATATCTGATATGTGAGAAATGTCTTCATCTTACATGGGTGATGGTGCAGGTGGGATGAGAGAGGTCTAGGAACAAATGATGGGCTTCTGTTTGCTGTAACTTCACAAGTCATGGACCTGTGTGCGCTGAAACCCCAGTAGCTTCCCTTGAAGAGCAGGGCTGGGGAGGAATACATGGGTCTTGGGGCTTTTATGACACCTAATAGGAGATTGTAAAATGGCCATTGAATTTCACTGCATTTGTGGGAGACTTGGTGAGTCCAAGGATGGTGTGCTGTGTTACTGGTAGTCGAATAATCACAGGTGCTGATGTTGTCAATGTTGTTTTTTTGTTTTTTTTAAAGGGGAGGTTAGTTTATTCTCCCATGCCTTCGCTCTGATGGGTAGGTATGCATTCTTTAGAGATTTCCTCTTCCAGCTTATTTTTGGAAACAATTTTATACATATGCATGCAGGGACAGTATAGCTGCCCTTGTAATATATTATGGGGCTGATTAAATTAGTATTTCATTTGCCCCAGGGCAACCTTTGGAGGTAAGACAATAGCCTCAGTTGTTTTTTCCCTGAGACATGTTAATTATTAACTCTGAAAAGTAATTCTTCTACCTGTACTACATAAATCTTCATAGATCTATGCAACAGCTTTAGGTAGTATATGGCTTGCAAAAAAGCTAAGCTCTGTAATGTTACTGTGCAGATATATTTGGCTGCTGGAGAACTACTTCAGCCTAAGATTTTAGTGCTGCCAGCTGGCAGAAGTGATCATATATGTAAAACCTTAAGCTGAGCCAGAAAAACCTGAGTTCAAATCTCTTGCCAGGGATTGTAGGATAGAATGATTAACCTGATTTTATATTTTTGGATAACTATCAAGTGCCCGAATATTTATAGTAATAAATGTCTTCCATATGTGCTGATACTGCATCCATGGAGTGCAATAGCATGATACAGTTATTGTCTTACTTGAAGATGCTAATTATAGCTAATCCTATAGGCACATGAATCATGAAACACTGGCCCAATTTCTGCCAGCTTCTGTGAGATGCATCTGACTTTGCTCATATGAGAGATGCAGGTCAGCAGAGAGCTCAAGGCAAAATGCCAGGAGTGCTGGGGATCCCGAGCTCTGTTTTCAGAAGAGATACAGGCACTTGATTTTTTTAAGCACTTAAAGCTGCAGGTGGGCACTTTACCAGCTTACATGTTCTGAGACTTACTAGTAGGTGCCTGGATTCACCTTAAAGTGTCACGATGCCACTGAAAACATAGTCTTTAGCCTACAAGCCATTATCACATAGCCCTGTGATCCTCCAAGTCAGAATTGGCAGGGGTCTCTTAAGTTCCTAAATTTGCTTGGGGCCTGCTGGACTGGTACGATAGCTGTGCTCAGAGCAATGCTGGTGCTTGTCAGGCTGACTCAGTATGGTACTGAGGATGCTCAGCTACTGCAGATATAGAGCTGCTTTAGGGATGTGATGGCTTACCAGGACAAGCTCTTAAATACACCTTAATGTAATAAAACTTCGTCAGTGCATGATTGTAGAGCTGCTCTCCAGTTCGTTAGAAAAAGCAACAGAGGAACTGTATGGAGTTTATAATGTTGTAATAAGAAAGCTATAAAAACAGAAAGAGAGACTAAACCAACGTTCCAGTAGTTTTCTCTTCCCTTGAAATAGAGGTAAGCCCGCCCAGACGTCTTTCTTTTAAATACTGACTACTGTATCTGTTTTAAACCAAAAATAATACCTTTTGATTGGAAATGTTTCAATAACTTTATTTGTGCATTTTATTGAGGTGGAGGTTGCAATTATTAGAGTCACCAGGCATTTCAGACATTTAAACACAGCCTTTATTCCTCCAGAGTAAACCACATCCCTGTGCAATTATTCTTCTATCTAAATGCCTTCAAACCAAGTCCTAAACCAGATCTGACATTTGTTGCTGGTGGTCCCCCTTACAAATCAGCCCTTGAAATGAACATGCGAGGTTCAACAAATGCTGAAGAGGTTGGGCTGGACCCTGGGGATGCTGAGGGAGGCAGAACTGATGCAGGATGCAGCGTGCAGCCCTGGGCGGATCCTGTGGCTCTGAGCAAGCTGCTCTTGGTGTGGTCAGGTACTGTAGTCTGGGCCCTGCAGACCTTAAAAGAATAAGAGAAGGGCTTGTCTGGTCATGGAAACTGCTCCTTCAGCCGTATGATCTCTTTATGGATTTTCGTTCCGTTGACTTCTCACCAGGAAGTAAACAACTGCATCTGTGGCAGAGACGGGACTTGACTGAACAGCCAGAATGCCCCCAGCATGCTCTTGATGTTGCCCCCTAATCTTTTCAGTAAACATTTTTGGAACTTTAATTAAAAAACTGAGATGGCTAAGGGGCCTCTGAGGCCTGAATTCCCTCTGTTTGTGGCCTCTTTATATCCTCTGTTGGTAGCACAGGGCATAGGTGTTTAAGCACTTTCAGTTTGAGTTTCTTGATGCTTCCAGCATGGCATAAATAAGAATTTGGGACTAAAAGTCCATTAAAATTTGACATCACTGAGAACAGCAAACCTTGAAGCCAAAGGAGGCGTCCAGCTTACAGCTTAGCTTGGGACACAAGGAGATGAGAGTTTTGTTTAGGAAGAGACTTGAGATAGGACCAGTAAAAGGAATCCTCTTCACCTGGCCAAGTGAGTTTTGGCACCTGCCTGTTTAAATCTCTAGCAAATGCTTGCTGGGTTGGAGGGAGCAGGATTAGGTTCATGGTGGAGTGCAAGGATGACAATTGTAACTTCTCTCCTCTGCTGTCTGTATCACTTGGATGTGTTTTCCCCCGTGTACTCTATAAGGAAAAAATGCTGAGAAACCTGAATTATGTGTCAGGATGATGCTGGTATCCCCAAAGAAAGAAGCAGTTGCCATCTTACCCTGAGAGCCTTGTCCCATAGCACTTGATGCTGCTTGTGCACTTCTCCAGGGTCTGGGCTTTTGTGACCCTACGTGAAGAGTGTGTGCCCTCTCCCGTTCCTCAGGGTAGCAGCATGTTGACTGCTCCCCCAACCTTCTCCCACCTCCCTCAGTAAAACCTCAACAATTCTCAGAAGAAACATTGCTCTTGCTCAATCTTGTGAGGATGGTCAGCCTGCAGTAATGAAGGAACAGAGCAAAATACAGAGCTCTTACTCTAGTAAAAAAAGGTGGGTCTCAAGCCTTTGCTCATCTGAGGGCAAGCAGGTTCCTGGCAAGAGTGTGTGTTAGTACTTTGAGGCTTTTGTCTACATCGAAGGCCAGGTCTTGAGTGCACTGTCAATTAAGGGCAGCAATTCAAAGTGATTCACAGCAGATTACGCCAGCCTGTCTCTTGATGGAGCACGCTCTGGTCCTGTGCCTGCAGGTGCTGCACAGACTGCCAAGCCTGGAGCTAGCCTGCAGTTATGCTGTCAGCCTCACTTAGATCTAATGCTTTATGACAACTGTCTACCTGTAATGTGATAATGGGCTGAAAACCTCTGCAAAATTGATAGAGTCTCTCGCAAAGAAGGAGAAACTTCTAATGTGGCAGGCCTGATCTCTTTCTTAAAGTCCACATGAACTGCAAAGATTTCTTTGCAGCTGGGAGGCCTGGTTCTTCTGCCTTTGACAAGAGGGGTAGTTGTGTTGGTATTTGTGAAGCTGCTGGCCTCCTAATTTCTCCCAGTGCAGGGAAAATCAAGCTGTTTTAGATTTTTTAGGCACTTTAAATCTGTTGTTAACTCTGAAACCTAAGATACTGTTGGCTTCTACCTCCTAGGGCTTCCTGCATTGTCTGTCTGTACTTTTCATGTTTTGGATAAAATCATCTTCTGCCTTCAAGATGTTTTCAGGGGTTATTGAATAAGTTGGTTATGTTTAATCCCTAAAATATGAGTCATTGTCTAAAATGATTAACAGGTAGTGTTCTAAAAGACATGATGCTGAACATTGTGTAAGACAGCCTGTATAGAAGGGGCCAGATTCCTACCACCTTTTAGTGGTGTGATTCAGGAATAGCACCAGTGACTTTGTGCTAGATCAGTGTTACATGAGAGTTGGGCCTAAAGTGTTCTGATGTAGTTTCAAGCCCTCCGAACTTGATATCCAGGTAAAAGCGCTGCAACTGGGAAGTTGCAGCCATGGAAGGGGTGGTCCCCATTGCTCTGGAGAGGCCCAGGCACGTTCCCTGTTCATAAACACACAAACTACAGGCCCTCTACCCCACACCCCCTAAAGCAGTTGATGGCACAGTGTTGTCACGGTCTTGGTCTAGTTCCTGACTTAACGGCAACCAAAACCCATTTTCACAGCCAAAGTGGTGTCATTTTAGCTGCTATAACTAGTTGCAGCCTGTCCTTTTCCAGCTGCCCATCTTCCATCCCAGCTCAAACAGGCCCAGGGCTGGCGTGAGGTATTGGCAAGGCTGGCACTTGCACGGGGACTGCAGAACAGCTGTGGTCTCCTGATGTATTTTGGCTGTATGGGAGACTGGTTAATGCAGGTGGGGGTGACTGCTGTGGGTAAATGCCAGGCCCTTTGGGGAAGGAACAGGGAGATTGACCCTCAGGGCCTGCTCTCTGGCACAAGTGGTCCAGCCCTATCCTTGAGTAGGCTGCTGTGAAGCCAGGAACTGGCTCCTGGGGCTGTGGACTGTGCCCTCAAGATCAGAGTCCCCTCCAGAGAAAAGAGGGATGTTTACACAGAGCACAACTATCCTAACGGCTGTGTGATAATTAAGAGGCCCAAGGCTGCAGGATAAACCCTTCCCTGTGACCTTCTCATCCTCCAGAGTATAGGCCCCCATGGTAGCTCTAACCCCCATGCCATTCACTGCCACATCTGTGGGCTTATCGTGCTTCTTAAAGAGCCCATAAACCCATTAGCTCTGGGTAAATGATCCCTGGGCTGTCTTTAGAATAATTAAAACCACAAGGCAAACAGTTACTCTGGACTATCAGCAGCATATCAACAAAACTTGTGTCTCAAAATGTGTGTTCAATTTCTGTTATTAAAAGACACAGAGCCATATGCGAAACATTATCATGCATCTTTGTGAAATTAGCAGAACTATTTGAACAACCATTTTGTCTCTATGAAAACAGTGCCTTATTATTATTTTTTCATACTGTGTAGGAAGGTGAGAAAGCCTTTGGAAAGCAGGAGGGCTCAGGCAGGCAATCTGACTTCTGTAGCTCCTGACTATATCTGTTTGCTGTGCAGAGATGGATGCTATTGGAGAAGCCCAGGCAATGCTGGTCATAAATGGGGAAAGAGGAGCAAGATGAAGAGTCCTGTGTTGCTTTTAATCCTGAAACTTAGGGGACTCTGCTGGTTTCATCTAACTCCTTAATTGCTCTACTTTGGATGAGGCTTTCAAAGTCCTTACCAAATTCACTTCCCATTAGGGTCAACAGAAGTTTGACTATTGATTCGGTGGGAAGAGAAAAAAGACCAATGCTGAGTGTGCTTTGAAATTCCCACCACTTGTGGTTAGGAACATATGTTAGAAAAGTGATGTCACTTCTGACTGCTTATGAACTTTTAAAATAGCATTAGATCTTTAAAAAAAAAAAAAAATATTCCAGTCCTTAGTTTCTTGAACTGGCCCTCTGAAAATGGCACCAAAACCACATAAGGGCAAGGTTTTCTGAAGGGAAGGGAAAAAGGAAGAGGAGCTGTTTCTGGTTAACAGTGACCAATAACTGTGGGCAAGGTCAACATTTGGCATACAGCCAGGCTTGAAGGAAAATGTGGTGTGAAGTGTTTTGTCATTTAATGGACACTTAAAAAAACTTCCAAAACAAACCAACCCCAAAATTATTGATCTGCTAGGCAGTGCATTTGGCAATTGACACTAGCATACAAGTCTCTCCTACAAGGCACTCTTAAAGTGCCTTTAGTTCTGGCTTTGTGTGTCATACATAGGATTTTTAACTTTTAATAAACACATTTGGGGTCTCTTTTGTGTGTGTCTGGTTTCAAGGGTGTTGAAGGCAAGCAAGATCATATTTGGAGAAGACGATCATTAAAGAAACTGCCAGTGCTTCTTGCCAGGCCTAGTTATCAGCGAAATGGATTGAGATAAGGCAAACAAAACTGAAATAAATATGAAATCAGTTGATTTGGTCTGCTTAGTCAAATTGAACAACATCCCTTGATCGTCAGAGCTGAATCAGCAAATATGAAAAACCTAAAGACAGTCAACCCTACACTTACAACCCACTTGAGGTTTTCACGCTGACAACCTAGTCGCTAAGTATAAATGGTCTTCCCACTACTGGTTTGTTTGAGTCTCGGGTTATATTTGGGGATATGACTGCATCACTAGCCTTGCGATCTTAACTTGACTTTTTTTTTTTAAGACTGAACAAATACATTGGAACTTTTCTACTGTGCCAAGTATTTCTGACAAAATATTCTGGAGGATTCATGTAATAACAAACATGTGAAGGATTTCTGATATGAAAGAGTCTTGCTTATATTATTTTTTTAGCTCCAGAGTGAGATTAACTTTGTTCTAAAACTGCTTAAAATCTAAATGCATATACCTCCAAATGTGCAGTGGCCAAAACTACAGGCTCGTGGTACATATATAGTATAAACAGTAGGTTTAGCGTACATAGTAATATGCAATATGAGCCCTGATTACACAGACTCAGCTCTCCTCTTTATTAATGTAGAGCGGTGGCTTTTCTCCTTTTTCTGGAGAGCTGTGGATCCTGACTGAAGTTCGACATGTGTTGCTTTTCTGAGGGTCTTTTGTGGATCCTTTTAGAAGCAGCTTACAAGTGCCTAGGGTTGTGTGGACAGAGCTGAAACGAAGAGAAGAGATAGAAATTTCAGATTTAGCTATTCAGCTATATTTGTGTATTAACAGCTGTTAATGTGTAATTTCCACTGGTAAATAAACGTATAGTCACTGTTTTGTACATTTGAATTCAGTCTCTTTTCCTCTGACTCATTATGCAATGCCAAATGCAGAGAATTTAGGATTTCCCCTATCTGGAAAGGGAACTGGACAAAAATGCTTTCAGAGACACCTTCTGAGTCCATAGCAAATAGCATCTGGAACTTATATGAAATAATAATATGATAAACTACAAACACCTCTCTAAACCTAAGTTATCACTGTTAGCAAAAGGTAGACGTGTTTTGGAGTGGCAGAGAGCAATAAACAAGGTGAAAGCCATTACTTTGTGTTAGCTCTGGAGGCTCACCAGCCATTAGAAGGGACTTCTGCACACTCCTTTGTGTGAAATCAAGTTAACTTGCAACTCACAGCAAGCTTTCTGGTCTCACAGAAAAAAACCTTTTGTGCCCAGTGCTGGCAATGCTGCTGCGTTAGAACTGAGGAAAGGGAAACACCACCCAGGGCTGTTGCAGCTGGTCACCAGTCTGGTGTTGCCCCATCTTGCCACCTTTCTGAAGGTGCCATGGTGAGAAGCGTGTTCTGGTTTTCCCTGAGCAGGGCTCAGCTCAAATACTGTGCCTTGTCCAATGCTGCGATCGGGTATTTCGTGTGCTGCTTACCAGTGAGCGGTGTACTGCAGCCTGTGTTTCCCCAGCACAATCATAAGACATCCTCTCCCGTCATGCATCCTGTAGTGCAACTGCTAATTGGCAGGGCTGTACAGAAGAGCTGGCTGAACAGTGTTTGTATAAAGGGACAGAGTCTACTAGGCAGGACACTGCATTTCCAGCCTTACAGAAATATGGGGAGAAGAGTCAGTGCAGAGATAGGGAAAAATCCATTCATTTCTTAAAGGATAAATCTCTATGTTCCTTCTTCTGTATGACCTTACTGGGTACCTAGGCAGTGGAACTGGGAATAGCTGCAGGAGAACAAATGAGTTAGGAGAAATAACGTATATGCAAGGTGTGTATTTCAAGCAGCTAATGCCATGGTTGACAATGAGCTCTTTCATGGAACTATCAATGAGGAAGGGGCTGAAACTCAGGCCAGAAGAAGTGATTCTTGTGTTTTCCACCTACATCATGGAATGTTCCAGTCACCAGCCTCCACAACTGTTCCAGCTTCCACTGCCTTTTGATCCCTTCTCCAAAACTCTTTTCCATGCAGCTGTTGAAAGTTGGTAGCTGCAAGTTGTGTAAGTGCCCCAGCAGCTAGGAAGTGACCCCTCTGGGTCTCAGCTCCCCTCACCCCAAATGCAGGCGCTCTGGACAACATGATTACCTCTGGTGTGTTGGCATTCCTAATACAGGTACTGTCGCTCATTTAGCCTACACAAGATGAGATTTGCTCTCGGTGTGATGCCTCAACATAAGCATCTAGGAGCAACAATAACTTCATCAGTGTAGCCATTATAGGGCTTATTAAGTGCCTGAAAAATAAAATAATATAGTTCCCAAGAGCTGAGGGTGAGGTGTGGGAACATCTCCAGCAGGGACAAAGTTAACAGTTGGAGTCTGATACGCTGCAGTTTGGCTCTGATTGCAGTGGAGATACCAGTCTGGAAAACTGCCCAGTGTGCTGTTGCAAGAGACCTGTAGTAAGCACGTGACCACTGCTCATAGTGTATCTGAGAGTAATAAGAATGTGACAAACCTCATCTCTCTTCAGTTGTTGCAGGCTCTTGGTCTTTAGCTCTTTACAAAGCTGTGGGTAGTCCTTTAATTAAAGCTCCCAATTATGCTTTTGACGGAGATCCTGTAGGCCAGCAAGCTGTAATGTTAAATGCCAATTGATTATGGAATGTCTCTGCAACTTTGCAGCCCTGTGATCCACCCCATATCAATATTAGAGTTGGATATCTTCTGCAATTGTGTATAATCAGTGTCTTATTAAATCTGCAGCATCCCTGTTAAATTATGTGCTGTGCGTAATGGTTTCTAGAGAGCTGGATCTCAGTGTAAGTGCTGCATGTCTAGGGGAGTGACTTTTACTAGTAGCACCTGCAAAGGAGGAATGCTTAAACTTACCTATGGGCAGCAGGGAATCTCTTGGGCAAATAAATCCTTTGAGATGCTCTAGCTGGGACAGCTTTTATGCAGCAGGCCTGTATTCAGGAGGGGCTAGTAACCAGGGCCATCATGGGTGTAATGAAAACACTTTTTTTCATCACAAATCTAAAACGTAGCATGATACAAGCTACTAAGAAGAAAATTAACTCTATCCCGGCCAAAACCAGTATAGCTGGTAAAGACCTCTGAAGGGAGAACATGCGGTTATCAGGAAAAGCTTGGCTTCTCTATGCTTTTGCTCTGTGCCTGCTAGTTACAGTCCCGATGACCTGCATGCGAGCTGAGAGCCTGGTGTTTGAACAGATGCACAGAGGGGCAGAGCTGGGAGTGGGCGCTCACCCAGGGAGCAGCTGAGCTCTCTTAGTTCTTTGTAGACCAGCTAATTAGCCTGGGCAGAGCACCCTGCTGGTGTGGCAGCACTGCTTCAGGGTCCCCAGTGATCTTGGGTATCTGCCCTGAACTGAATTACATGATGCAGACATTCCCCATTTCCCTTTGCCAAGTGCAACTTGGTGGTGGAGAATCAGACCTAGAAATGTTCTGTATTCCTCTGTTTTGGGTAGCTATACATCAGTGGACGCTCAATTGTACTTCGCATTTATAGGACAGCCACCTGGAATTAAAGCATGCGGAGGCTTTCCATGCTTTTCCTAGTACAGGAAAGTTTCAGGTTCTTCTGGCCAAACCTCAGTACGAGGCAGGAGAGCTCTGGTAATGTTGCAGCTGTATCAATTCACCTCATTTAGAATGTATCACAAATATGTTTGTGATTTAGAAAGAAAAGATGTGTCTATAAATTATCTCTTCATTTGTGCTCATTATAATATTGTGTAAAAATGCATGCTCAATTGCTGATGAATTGCTATAATTTATTACATTATGCCTTGAACAACTGGTAAAAATGTATACATGTCAGAGCTGGACCTGAACTAAACTTCATGCACAAGGGTGCCTATGTTCCGTGGGAGTTCTGGTAAGAATTTGAGATGCTAAGTGCTTTGCAATAAGTCCCCTGAAAGAGTTTGGACCCCAGTGGAGGAGCTAAGATGCACCACCACCACCCTGAAAACACCAAGTGTTGGTCAGCACTGTCAGAAATGCACTAGCAGGAGTTCTGCTTTCTTGTTGCTACTCAAACCTAGACATATTTGTAGCTTTGTTTATAGTTCTTTCATATATTTGAAGGTGTTTCACGAGCTATTAACAGGAGAACCATATCCCTGCTGAAGTCCTAGCCAGAATGTATTTTCTCCTCCTACACTTGTTTGGGGATTTGGTTTTCCTGTTCCTGTAACATAGGCTTTAAATCTTAAGTTCTGAGCACATCGGCAAGTAACCAAGACAACTAGTGTTTAGACTGTACTAAAGCGTAAACTACTCTTACCCCTGCAGACCCCTATAAAGCTGGGAACCTAAATTCATAGCTGCTCCGAAGTTACTCCAGCAAAAATCTTTCACTCAGCCAAGGAGGCAGCTCCGCTTGCTCAGAGCAGGGTGGTCCTAATCGGCTGCAGTGTGATTTCTGGGTGAGCACAGTGGCTGGGGGACACAACTGCAGTGCAGTAGCCCTTAGTGCAGGTGTGGCAGTATTCAGCTCCTGCGGCCTTTCTGGTTTGGGGAGGGGATGTGGGAACTCAACACAGCCTGGGGAGATGGTTAAAAGGACAGTAACAAACAATGGAGAGTTTGGTGAGGTCCCATCTACAACCCCATATCGGACTTGCTGATATGTTCTAGCTCTCTGGTGTGTGGATGATGGATGTGTCCCTGCACTCCCTCCAGCACAGATATCCCTGGGTTGCTCTGTAAGTCCTCCCACTGGGAGCCTGGCTCCCTGCACAGAACTTTGGGCTGCTGTTGAACAAAGATAGTTCTGTTACAAAGGCAAGTCCCTCCCTCCTGTGTCAAGGGTCCTTCTGCGTCCTTAGAAGCCTGAGCCGTGGTCTCCTTTACAGACCTTTTCCACAATCCCTGCTTCAAACTGTTTTGGAGTTTTCTGCTGCCCGCTTCCCATGCGGAGAAGGGGGAGGCTGTTATTATTTTCGTCCATGTTAGAGTTGCCCATTGTGTGGCACATGTGTGCTGTAGCCTTTAGCAACTCGTAGCAGTTTCAGTATGTCAGAGTGTTTCTGGGTACAGGAGTTTTGTAATGTCCACCAGACATCACCATGAGCTGGCAAGAGACAGACTCCCCAAAGTGCCAGCCAGCACAGCGATATTCATCAGGACACCAAGGCTTGCAGGTAGTGTTTCTTCAGTTCGCTATCAGCAGTGTTTGTGTGGGACCAGCCTGGCTCTCAGTTAGGTTCGCAGACTTGGGGAGAGGGGTGAAGTGGGGAACTAACACGTTCTTTTGCTTCATACTCCAGTTGACCTCAGATCCCCCATTTAGCAGAATAGGTACTTTTAATGTGATTTCAAATTGAGGGTCACAAATTACTTGTCAAATGATTTGCCCATATTAAGTTGCACTTTAGACTTTCATTCTCAAAGGTGAACATTTGTATATTTATGATCTTCTAAGGGAGAAAACCAAAATTTAATAGAACTTGCTAAATAGAGCAAATGAGGCTGCAATACACCCTCTCTCTGTTATATATTAATCTGCTGTTATTAAGTGTTAACAATGTATTGTATGGACAGCTAAAAGGGGCCAGGAAAAGTCTCTGTGTCAAACATGTAAACAGCTAGTTGATTTTTTTTTTAATTGGAATCATTAACTGCACTGCAGTTAAATCCTTTGTTTTCATGACTGGTTTAAATTAAATTAGTAAAATTGTAATTTTAAAAAAATAGTGGTTTTAGTACATATCAAAATGTTCAACAGAGTAATTTGACTGTCCATTTAAAAGGTTCCATAATTTTTTAAAATTTGATTTAGTCAAATTTCCTCTTGTAAAAAGCTGGGATTGTCTAAGGGGAAGCTGATTTAACACATCATTTTTGGTGACATTCATAATGCAATCCGGTGGTATTCAGTCATTTTAAGCACATGCATAAAGGTGAAGATGCATAGAAATTGAGAATGCACTCCTGAGCTGGGCCCTGTGGGACTTAAATTCAATGGACTTTGGTCATTTCAAATATTTGGGTATGTAATACCATAGGTTTTCCAAGGAAGTGCTCAGCTAGTATCTGCAACTCAGCAGACAGCAGATTTAATGATACAATGCTATGTATCATTAAACTCTAGAGCATTACACGCAGACCTGAAGAGATCCTCCTATGGCTTTTGTTCCAGACCAAACCCCAAGCACCTAGTATTTATGGATTCCCCCTCAATGCAGCTCCCCTTTTGAAGAGGAGATGTTTCCTGCTCTGGTGTAGGTCAGCTGTCCCTGACCACCTGCCATCTTGGCTTCCTAGTCAGAGCCATGGATGTCACCTTGGGAGCTCTAAACTTTCAGCTTGGGCTTTAGTGTATTTCAAAAAGCCCCTTTCAAACCCAAATGAGATGTTTGAGTTGAACTCATGAAGTGTGCTGGGGACTCCGCCCCTCAGCTGGTGCTCCCCAACAAGTTTGGGGTCTGCCCACTTTCAGGGCTACTGTAAATCCTTGCCCTGCTCCAGACAGACCGCTTGCATGTGAGGAGATGGCAGTGAGGTGAACCAAGATGGTGTTTTCTTCCCTTCCAAAGGATAACAGGCTGCTTATTCCTTTTCCACTCTTTCAGGCCCCTGTTCATTCCCAGTGAAATGCTATGGCAGTTGCAGCATAGGCAGCCCATCAGGCTGCCAGACACGCTCAGGTGAATGCCAGACTTGCCTAGGCCCAGCAGCTTGCAACAAGCCCCTGAGGAGTGAAGCTTGATTGTGGTGGGATTGCAGGATCCCCACCCACAGCACTGGAATTGCCCTTCCATTTCACACTGGCTTCAGCAGCAGGTCAGCCCTGTCTGCTGCTGAGCCATGTTAGGAGAGTCTGTCCTCTTTCCTCCTCCCTGCATCCTCACATTGCACTTGGCTACTTGTTCCTGTTTTTTCCTCCTTGCTTCATCCTTCCTCTCTCCTACGCATGCACCTGGCCATTGCTGCCTTCCCCAGGTGCAGATGGGGCTGTTCAATAGCCTATGTTTGTGGAACAAGCTAATTTAAGAACATGCACATTTGTCTCTTATATAAATGTGTTTATATTGTTCTTACGTACTCTTTCATAAAAGTTGGATCAAGTCATCCTGAGCCCTGGGAAGGGTACTAGCATCTGCTGGGTAGGACAGGCTGCTGGGGTCAAGATAGAAGCTTCTAGCCTGAACGTGTTACTTTACTGCCCAGCCAGCATTTGCACAACCTTGGCAAAATCCTCTACAGCTCTTTTTCTGCCTGTTTGTTTGGTTGGTTTTGGATCTTAACTGTAGCTTGGCCTGGTGAAGCACTTTCTGGAATTGGTCAAACACTGAAAGTATGTTATACAGGCAACTGGGGGAGCTCAGAGCATTGGTGTGGCAGGAGTTTTAAAGTGGTGCAAGAGGTGGCTTGTGTGCCTCTTCTGGAAGCTTTGATGTGAGCTACCTCTGTCGGGGTCACTGGTCCTCTGTATGCTCCTACAGCAGCTGCTCCTGCATGTCCTCCTAAAGCAGCTGCCAGGGGAGTAGAAAGGGCAGTGGTGGACAGTAAAAGGCAGAGAGAGAAACTACACTCTCTTGCTGGGAGAGGAAATTTGAACAAGACCTAAAGCCAAATATCTTAATTGTTGCAGGTGGAGGAAACATAATATAGAACAAAATGTCCCTGTCCTTTCCTCGCCTTTCTGGGAATGCTTCAAAAGGAATGAAATGGGCAATCAGTAAATGATTCTGCAAAATACATTCCTTGATCTATCAGCAAAGTCAAATGAAATCGCCTTAAACAATTTAGAGATTAGGAGCATTGCTGAGCTCTAACTCTTCCTTGAGGGGGGTACACCCACAGTTTGTATTTACCAGAGCATGGAAATACAATTTGTCTCAGTAGGAGACAGTAGGACTTTCCAGGCAGTGGTGAGTTCCCTTAAAGGGGGTCTGAGACTTGTATAGAAGGTGCTCCTGTGCACTGTGTGTGATGGTATGGGTAAGGTCAGTGTTTCCAAGGTTGTGCTGTAGAAGGCCAGGGCGATGGCAGTAACTGGTGCCCTGAATAATTCCTAGGGACTTGTGGAAATATCTCCCCACAGAGCTGCTTGATGGGTTCCCTGGACTTTAAACAGACTTCATTTAATGCTAGAAACAACAGGATTCTTTGTCTTCTATGTTCCTTCATGGTTAGGACTCTCTCTCCTGTGTGTTTCTAACACATAGTTTGAGGTTCAGAAATGTACCTAAGACTACCCTGATCCCATAGAATAATAAATCGTGAAGAAGCTGTTTAAGTAACAGACTCCACAGTGCCTTTTTCCTGCACTGGAGGAGGATGTGGAAGTGTAACAACACTGAGCTCAGGCAGGCCCTGGTCCCTGCAACAGGAGCTTGCAGGCAAAGCATTCATGCATACCCTCGCTATCAAAAAGGAGCTTTCCTTGAGTGAAGCTATTATTTGTCTTGGTGTCCAGAGCCTTCAGGGAGGCTAGCTCTCTCCTGCTTCAGACACAGCAAGTGAAACTCTGTGGTAAGCAAACAGCAGGCATTCAAAAGGCTCCCTAGGGAGTTGCAAAGCCTGAATGAGTCAAAAGTTGAAATATTTGTGATTGATTGGGGAATACTCTTATTGCTTGATGCACCATTGCCCCTTTAATTCTCATTTTTGTTCCTGAAGTTGGCTCTGAAATTGGTGGAAGAAAATATGTGAAGGCACTGATAAGTGTAATGGTAGCAATATTCTGCTTTTTTATTTTATTTTTAAGAGGAGCAGCAAGCTACTACAGAGCTGTGTTTTATTTAGCCCTTCTCAGTGCTAGAACTGACTTCCACTCTGGCCAATAACCTAAATATTCATAAATGTTCCTTTCCTGATAGTGCATGCAAAAGCCTTTGCTCATCTGCAGGGACGGGGGGTGTGTGGAATAATCAAAACAAATATTTTCCTATTTTTATTCCCTAGTGCTTTCCACACATAGAGGCAGTTTCCCACCCTCTTCAGCACTCTCCAAGGGATATATAGAAAAGTTTTGTTGAGAGATGCTTGGAGCAGAACACAGAATTTGGAACATCCAGCGATTTGTAGATATTCTAAGTCAAACCCAAACAAACTAGCAGGAGTCTACCTTCTTGCTTTTTTTTTTTTTCCTTTTAAATTTTTTTTTTCTCTCTACAGTTAGTACTTCTCTTTTGTTGCATGTCTTGGAGGGTGGAAGTTCTTGCCTGGAGGATAATGTCCTACCTTTTTTGATGGCCAGAGGGACTAATACAAAACTCTTCTTATTTAAATTGAGATTGGGTACAATTGTTTCCTTTTTTTCCTAAAGACATTCAGATCCTTCTATCAGATAAATAAGCAAAGTGAGAATTGCTAGGCAAATGCTTAACTGGTATGAATCCAAGCAATGCATTGCAGCAAATCCTGGCTGCTATGCTCTCCCTGTCACTTCCTGCCCAGCCACGGAAGTTTCTTTGTGTGACTTGCAAACTCTGTCAGTACATCCGATGGATGCGAGGGGGTGATGCTGTGCCTTTTGGCCACAGTGGGTGTCAGGCTGCTTCAGGTGGGGTGCACAGCAGGCCAGCCAGGTGCTGTAGCCCTGTGCTGCACCTCTCTCCTCTGCTTGTTGGCCTCGAGCTCTGGCTGAGGTCAGTTGGCTGACTTAAGGATTTGGTAGCTGCTTACATCCAGCAAAGGGCTGGAAGGATGGGGTGGCCATTTTGTGGTGTTTGCAATCCTCTTGCACCATGCAAGGCCAAATTCCTCTTGTGCACTCGCCATGCCCATGGAGTTAATCCCGACCTACAGTGATGCTGGAAAACTCTGACCTCTACAACTAATTTCCAATTGTAATCCTAAAAGAAGAATGGTTGGCTGGTTTGGTTTTTCTGCCCGTGCTTAAGTGCATTTTGCTTTTATTATGGGGTGTCAAGTTGTTAATATTTATGGAGTACACAAAAGAATGAAAATTCTGTTTCGTGTTCAATCTGACATCTTTTGGCACCACAACCCTCTAGTCATGGTAGTAGTTCTGTTTCAATTCGGCAGTGCTCTTTTGAGATGAAGTCCTTTAAAGTGTGGTTTGGCTCTGAGGAGGGATTCTGTGCAAATAGTATTCAGAGGGTCTGTCTTTATTGTCTCCAATATTAATAATTTCCAGATCAAATGCAATTTGCCTTGAGTTTGTTTTCTTGTTCTTTCTTTCTGTTCTGTCAACTTGGTTAAATGCATCGTAGTGCTTTTAAAGTCAACCTGCTGCTTTCCTTGGCAGATACCATCCTGTGTGGTGAGGTTCTGCAGACCTCTTCCAGCTCGGTTACCCCTTCCACTCTGCAGCCACGCAGGACTGGGAGTGGGGCCTCCCACAGGCCTGCACAGCCACAGCTTGGCCTGGATTGGTGCGGGTATAAAGCACGGGCAGTTATCGGTGTGGGATCAGAGGTCAGTAAGTAACCAGACAATCCTTGTCGCCACAAGGGTGAAAGGAATTTAAAAGTGTGAGTGTTAAAACAGACGCATACAGAAGCAGCAAAAAGTGGCTCCTGGGAGCTGTACCAGAGGCACGTGCTTCTCCAAGTGGGTGAACTCAGGCTCCGGGACCACAGGGGCGCAGGATGCTGTGCTCCCGTGAGCCTGCGGTGGGACAGTATTCTGCCTCGCTCTTGGAAAGCTCTGCCTGACCACACACCGGCACTTGCCCAGATCTGCTCAGCCCAATCCAAACTTATGAGGTTCCTGTGAAGGATCACTGAGGGATGATGTCATTGCTGGCATCATGCTGAAATGCCTAGCCCTGGAGGCCTTCTATGCAGCTCGAGCAGCACAGCCATGCATATTAGCATGGGTGAAGTGATACTACTTTGAAGGTTCTTGGGTCAATGAAGCTTGTTCTTGTGGAAATAAAGGAAGAAGATAAAAGCCACCTTAATACTGCCTTAACTGTGTACATTTTACGGCTTGGCAGCAAAAATAATCAAAAAAAATCAACAAAATTCTCCAGAAAGCTGGGGGAAGGAGAGATTATTACTGAAAAGGGTATTTAATTCTCTTGTTAAAACAGCCCATAAATCTTCAGAAAGTTAAGGAACATTGAACACTGCAAACTGTGCCTGCAAGCACAGGTATAGTGTATGTGTTCAGAGAACATATGTTTACTTACAAGCTACTTACTCATGAGCATGCATCATTTGTAATGTATGCTTTGCATGCAGTGCTGAATCTATGAAATATAGCAAGGATGCACTATGAAGAAATGTTGACTCTTGGAGTATTTTATAAATCTAATGTAACTGTTGAAATCACAGTTGTCTGGAAAACCTTCTTCCAATAAATACACTGTATTCCCTCCTAAGATTTCATTCATTATTGGGTGTACTAGCTTAGGCATACATTGCATATCCTTAAGTCACTACATGTGAAATTCTCATTTAGACAAAATCTCTCCTGGAATAAAACCCTTTAGGATAGAATGCTAACTCCCTAAGAGTACGTGCTAGCTAGTTTCAAATTCTTACTCTTTTTTTTTTTTATAGTTCATAGCTGCACTGTATTCTACTATGAACATATATGAGGTAAGAAACACATGCATTAGTAGTAGGACACAACTACAAATACAAAAGAAACAGCAACAGCAACCTTTGTGCTAGAGGCTTTGGTCATCAGTCACTTAGATAACCACTTGTTATTGCCAGTGACCCTGGCACAGATGTTAACATCAAATGTCCTCCATCGAGTATGCTCTATGACATACTCCATGGTAGCATTTAATGCACTCTACACCAGCTGAGTAGGATGTAACATAAAAGTTAATTTGCAAACTTTCACATTTTCTGGCATCTTTCAAAGTCCATCCAGACACTTTAGCTGGGGTTATGGTGCCAATGGATTGTGCCCTTTGATCTGAAGGAAATCAAGCTTAGCTTCTGCCACTCTTATCTCCTGCTGTGGTCTGTGTGAGCTGCCTAACATCCAGGAAAGCAGAAACTATGTCTTGGTTTAGCTCAGTAGAAGAATCCTAATGTAAAGCTTGGCCTGAAGTGTCATGGGATGATTACACAGTTTTGTTGTCTCTCCATATTTTAGTGACCAAATAAAAGAGCAGTCTAGAAGGGCCCGTCCCCTAACAT
>NW_009613103.1:0-5039 GCF_000690535.1 Cariama cristata | reverse complement strand
AGTTCTCTTTCAGCCAAACTAGGACAAGCTCACAAATTATTTCTGTCCACAAGTGGATTCCAAGCACGGCCTCTGGTGCCCCTCCTTACCCTCCCCTATCACCATCTGAATTATCTGGTCCCCCTCACCCCATCCTGAGGAAGGTGGCTGGCCAAGAGCAGGGTGCACAAGTCGTGCTAAGGCCTCACCTGTGCATAAAAGCATGGGAGACGCAGGCAGCATGCCCCAGCGTGTGGCAGGGGAGAGTGCATGGCAGATGGCTGCCTCTGACACAGACAACAGGTAAGTGGCCACGAGTACAGAAACCTCAGGGCAGCCTTCTGCTGCGCCTGGTATGCAGCTGTATTGTTGCTATTTCAATCAACCCAGAATTTTAGCAGCCTTTAAAGGCTTTCATTTCTTCCAAGATTAAACACGCTACTGCCAACACGCCTCTGCTGGCTCTGAGTTGGAGCTGGAGTCAGACCCCTTTGAAGATGGGCGAGTGCCTCTTGTCCCGAGGGCTGCATGATGGAGCTGGACAGGGTCTGTCAGAGCATTGTCAACTCGAACTCCTGATTCAGCCATGCCCTGGCAGCTGCCAGAACACCAGTAATGCATGCTTACTTTCGAAGGCAGGCTGAACCCTCATCCTCTGGTTTCGGCTCACCCAGCAGCAGATCATGGTCGTGTTTGAATATAACTACTGCAGTAGAGGAGTCTGTCCCATTGCTTCCTCGTAAGGAGAGATGTGTTACTAGCATGAGAAAATTTGCCCTCTTTTATAGTAATTACATGTAATAACATCTTGCACATTCCCTTTCATCCTACAGCACTGCTGATGCCTTATCCAGATGAGACGTCCAGAAAATGCAGCTACCACCGGAACAGGGCAAGTCGATGTGTTTACAAGACAGATCAGTGCTCCTCGGCGGTGGAGGGCAGGAGGAAGGGGAGGCTGCTGTCTCCGGGTCCAGCACAGGTGGTTCAGAGAGATGGCCTGCATTGTTCTGAATCAGGATAACAAGGCATTTCCGCAGACCCTTTCCTATGGGAATCCCAACAGGTTGTCGTCTTCCCCTGCACCAGGGGAAGTATAGCACCGGGGAGGGTGAAACAACACATCCGTTGGACACCATCATTAAAGGGGAAGAGGGAAGCTGGGGCTGCTGGAGCTTTTCAGCCCTAATTTGAAGAAGCCAGCCTATAAAGCAAGTCCACAGTCCTCCCTGACACCTTTCCGGAGCAGTGTCTGGCAGCTCCACATGCTCGGCACGGCAATGAGTCCGAGAAAAGCATGGTACCTGCCTTCCGCCTGCATCCTGCCGTGCCCAGGCTCTCCTGTGCCTGCAAACCAGCCCACTATTAACCTTTGACATCTGACCTGGCTGCATCCCATCACAATCTTGGACTGTCAAATTCCTGTTACATCTTTTGCTCAAATATGCAAATGACTGAAGCGTGCATAGAAATCTCCTTCCCTCCCAGCCCTGCAACGATCTATCGCTACTTACAGTCTGTTCCTTTCTCCATCTCCAGCTTGTTTCCCAGCCATGGACCCCTGCCTTCACCCTTTCCTTCTGTGGCAGCTGCAGTAAAGCACAAGGTACCTCCCAAGAACAGGGAAACAGAGGCAGCTCCTGCCCTGCAGTGTAGCAACAAAAGCAAAAACTGACATTGCTGGAAAATAGTCGCGGCTGTGAGACTCAAGACGATAATTTCCTTTCCCTTAAATAAACCAGCTCAGAATCTGCTGATTTTAGGGCTTGGGAGACATTGGGAAGACATGACTTGTTCTGTGGGGAGGCCTCTCTTCCCATCAACTGCAGAGGGAGCCTGAATAACCAGCGCACATTTAGGCTGCCTCCAGACTGAGCTACAGTCCCTTCCCCTCCCCAGTGAATCCCACCAGGAGATAAACGCTGCTTGACGTTCCCGATCCACTGAGTCACCCTGGATTGTGCCCAGCCACCTGCCAAGGACAGGTGCCTGAGTCCTGGCCTCAGCAAATCAGGGGTGGTACCTCAGGTAAACGGCTTCTGAACACCTGAAGGTGGATAGATAGAAAGATTCATGGTTTTACACATTGCTGGAGTGGCAGCGAGAGCTACAGTTGCACACTCTTAGTCTGCAGATTCTGGCAGCAAATACAAACATCAGTCTTTAAAGAGAGGGGACAATGAGACGAAAGGGTGTTGGTGCTTTTTCCAGTGTAGATTATTTGGCCTTGGGTACTAGTAAAAATTACACTCATAAAAGGCCTCTTTCGTGTATCTACAACAAGAGCGTTCGCTGGTATTGCCAGATCATATATCAGTAAAATTTAAGGGCAGACAAGGCTATTGGAGAGGAGGGAGAGGCAGCACTGCAGCTGCTGGGGTTGCAGTGGGGGAGTAGGGCTTTGTGTGACAGGGATTAGTGCTGGTGGCTCTGTGACATGCTAAAACCACCTCAAAGCGGAGGGCCTGTTGCCTGTGCCGGGCCCGGGGGTCGTGTGTCACTGCCCGAAATGCTCTGTGAGCCTGCCAGGACAGAGCGTCCTCCAGGCATGCTGAGCCTGACTCAAAGGCAGTCACCTTGCCACCACCCCGCGCACCATGTGCTCTTCCCCAGTCACAGGAAACCTGACTGCCACCCTTTTTCCCACAGCCACTGCTGAGCCTCCGGCCCCACTCACTGTCACAGGACACAGCAGGCTGTCTGTGGGATGGCTCTGGTCCAGGCTGTAGGGCTGCCTCTGCAGGACATCAGGATCCCATTGTCCACAGTGGACTCACAAGGAAGAGGAGTATCTGTGCCACTTTTCACCTGAAAAACACTTTTATGCACAGCAAGGATGGACTCTGCCCTTTCACAGGAGGACGCATGGGAGCTTTCTTGCACAGTGGGAGTGTAACTAATGCCTCTGGAGCTAAGGGACTTTGTCCCTCCTGTCATCTGTCAGCTCAAGAGCCCGCAAGGCCTCCAACCCTCCCCTGTGCTCTCTGCAGGGTGTGTGTTCACCCCTCATCCAAGGAGGTGGCTGCCGTGACCAGCTCTCTGCTCCTCCTGCAGACAGAAGAGCCGCCGGCAGCACTGAGTGTGTCCCAGGACAGGGACAGGCACGGGTTGCTCACCCTTTTATCAGCCCTGTCTCTGAGCTGGCCTCGGGAGTGGGAAGAGGGACACAAAGGGGAGGGAAGAGTCCAGCCGTGCCTTGGCCTGCTTCCTGGGGTGGACAAGCAAATGTGGCTCATTCCTCCACAGCCAGAGCAAGGTGACCGGGTGAACACGTCAGCCTCTGCTCCTAGCCCCAGGGGGTATTTCTCAAGCCACATGAAAGAGGAGAGGAGAGGAGATGCCGGGCGTTTCTCCCCTCCTGACAACGGGTGCTCTTGGTGAAGCAGGCAAAGCAAGGTCAGCCTTTCCGTCTCCCTTTGCAGTAGGGCTGTACAAGCACTGGGTGAGCTTGGACAAGGGGAGTGAGTCCTGCCTCTGAGCCAGCACCAAAGATTTGGGCTTCCCCAGTACTTGGAATGTTGCCTCACCTGCTGATCAGGAGGGGAAGTCCTCTGATACCAGCACCTTGGGATTTTGTAATCTTGCTTCACTCTGGCTCTGTGTCTTTCCCTTAACATCTCTGCCCCAGTTGGGTCACCAGGTTGGGGATGGATTTAAAATCATGACGCAGCAGTAGTTGGGCTCTGAAATCGGCAGGCAGGCCTCTCAATCAGTATCTGGATCCATTCGCTCCTGGTGAATTCAAGCTTTCCAAGTGACATCTCCAATCATTATAATTCCAAAAGATTGCAAGGGGTGGGGGAGGAAACATCTCTATTTTTCTTCTATTTTTATGAGCATATGATAGCACTTTGATATGAAATTACTTGTTTTGCTGTATCCCTTGGTATTTACAGCCGGGATCCAAGCCACCCGGAAAGACTGCCACTAACCTCAGCAGCCGCTGGCCCAAACTCACCATCAGGCACTTTCTTTCTTGATTTGCATCCAGTTTGTATGCAGCAAACACAGAGAAAAAAAACTACCCTCACATGTCAAACCGGATGAAAATCCATCTGCAAAGCCACAGAAAATATCAGGGGATGATACTACATTTGAAAATTTTGTAGGTTTAAAATCTACGGCATCATTTAGACTCCTATTCTTCTGCAGCTCTTGAAATTTCCACCCACTTCGGTTGTTTGTAAGAACAGCTATTATCTCTGGGCAATCGGGCTGGGATTATTATAATTGTTGCTCATGTGTGTGGAGTGACTGACGCAGATGTTTTTACAATGGATGCTTTATAAAATGACAAAATACTTTCAAACTAAGTAGGCAGCATCATTTGCACGAGGGACGGCTTCCAAAATACCCACCATCAATCTTCCTCTTCAGAAGCCCGCCTTCTGTGTGCATGCCCTGCTCCTCCTGAGAGGCACCAGCGAGCCATGAAAACACCATTTCTCACACGCAAGGCCACAGTAGATTTTGAAAATTCAAAACGAGGCCTAGCACAGGGCTCTGAACTAATGAACTCCAGTGCCACCCTGCCAGGAAAAGCCGCTCTGCAGACAGCACATTCCTCCATTATTTACCTTGTGTGCTTCAGTGCCGCAGTGATGGTGACCACAAGCGGCATGGAGCTTGTGGCTTGGCTGTCTTGCCTATACCCCTGCAGAAGGAAGAGTGAAGGCCAAGACAGGGTGGTGTCTCCCCCTACTCACCTCCTTGCACCCCTGCCCTGCGGGGCAGTGGCCAGGAGGGCACAGACCAGCCTGCAGCAGGGCTTTCGTCCTGCAGCCTGCCACCCTGCATGCTCAAAAGCCCAGGGGCTGCATTTAGCAAAACCCCACGTGCAGCTGCATTTTGCAATAAACCATGAGCTTTTCCCTCCATTCTTCTGGCCAGTGCATAGGCACCACCGCTAGAGGAGGGCTGAGGGAAATGATCAGGGTCACACCGGGAAGGCCATGGCAGTGGAGGTTTGCGATGGGCACTCCCCTGGTGCCCAGCCCTCAGCCCCACAGCACCCTTGCCCCTCTGGCACCCGCAACCTCCCACCACAAGAAGCCCCCCGG
>NW_009613102.1:0-2115 GCF_000690535.1 Cariama cristata | reverse complement strand
GTGGACGCTGCCTGGGCCCGCCTGGAACGTTTTTACTAATTAATTTTAATTCTGGTGAATGACGTATTCGCTGAGCGAAGTAAACCAGACATCATGGCTCTTCCCATCAAAAATTGCTCACCGCTGAGCTGGGTGGTTTGTGCAAGCGAGTGATGAACGGGAGAAGATGGAGTCAACGCGAAGCTGGCAGTAAGCGTGGTTAAGCATCTAAGCCTTTTCAGGACCGGACCTTTTTGGGTGTGTGTTCAGTAGCACAGCCCCGACCAGGCTTTCACCTCCAGTGTTAAGCCCTTGAGCTTTTCGTTAAGTTTGTGCTGAAGTGACAGGGGACTGGTTTGGTGGGGGAGGTCATGGGCGGTAGGGCCAGCACCGGAGCCCACCCTGCCATCACCTGCAGAATCCCCCGAGCTTCTGGCGAAGGCTCTTCATACGGGCAGGGGCAGCAGGCACCCATCATTGGTGCTCTCAACACCAGGTATTCGGGTGAGACCAGAAATATCTTACTGATCCCCTAAACTTCTGCCTCCTGCTCTGAGGCTGTTCGCTAGGAAAGCACAGAAGAGGAGGAGAATGTTACGCTTTGTCATTTGACCTATTATCTAATGAGAATTATAGCATATCAGTTTTAAGGTTGTGTTGCAACCATGTTCTTTGAAAGTCTTATAAATAAACCATTACAATTATATCCTTCTGTTACAGATAACAGCAGGCTGCAACCTTCAGCCCAGCAGTATGCCGACCCTCCCATAACGCCAGGTAAGGTTCCCCGGTCTCTTGCTTTTAACGAGATTAAATTACAGCTCATGCTTAATTCAGCAGGCCTGCTCACCATTGCCATTTCCAAGGAGATGGGCCGGCCGCCCGTGTCTGGCGGGACCAGGAGGGGTTTGGGGACAGCAGAGAGGGGCTGAGGCAGCTGCGGCCCTGCGGGCTCTCCGGCTCCAGGTCGTCCATCGCCAGCGCTGCCCTGGCCTTGCTGGACAGAGAGAGAAGCAGATGGTGCATCGTCCCACGGCATCATCCCATGGCATCATCCCATGGGATCATCCCACGGGATCATCCTACGGCAGCATCCCATGGCATCATCCCACGGCATCATCCCACAGCATCGTCCCACAGCATCATCCCACGACGGCTGCCTCGTGTACCGAAAGTTAGCCCCCCCCGGTATTCCCAGCAGCGTGGGCACAACGATGAGCTTACGGAGGGGCAGGGGAGGCAGGACACATGCGGTCAGGGGGCATTGCTGTGTTTGACTTCCAGCTTTTTTCGAACATCACAAATATGTCCCTGCAAGCTAATGATTGGAGTGTAAAGTAATGCTGCATTTATCTGAAGTACAAGGAATAAACTTCAGTGCTTTTCAACCTGAAGACACAGCAGCTTTTCCAAATCCTTCTATTTTAGAGATCTTAATTTGTTATCCTTTTTTCCTGTGTTCTAAAACTGACCATGAAAACCATTACTTTTAGACAGAAACGTTAATTTATGTTGGACTACTCTGCCACTTTGCTTTAGATCAGGGAGACATTCCTTTAAAATATCTGAAGAAAATGCTTGCTTCTTAAAGGAGGAGCATAAGAAAGAAATCTCTGTAAAGACTGTCTGCTGTGCTGCACGTGCAGATGTGCGATTCCCTCAATACACTGACCTGGTGGAACTGCCGCAAAAACCACTAGACAAGTACAAATTGTTACCTTTTAGAGAAGCAGTTACCTGATGAGTTGTATTGCTGATTTCCAAACTGAAAAGCGAAAATAAAACAGAAATTAAAAAAAACCCCAACAGATCATTGCTAACTTACGAAGAAACATGAGACCAGCCAGAAAAGAACTCCAAAAGAAAGAAAGAGTAAAAGCTGCAGTACTCACTTTGATGAGTACATGAAAACCTTTTTCCATGCTGATGTAAGTATTGTAGTAAAACATAACTTAAAAAATGATATTAAAATAACATCTGGAATTAAAAACATGATAATGAAGCAGAATAAAAATCTTACCTATGGAAACTAAAAATTTCTCTCCATTTGTTTAGATCTGAAAGTTTGCTGGCGATGTCCTCGAGCTCCGTCCGCGGCACGGTGTGCTCAGCCTCCCGGTCACCCATCCGCAGCCG
>NW_009613101.1:0-6751 GCF_000690535.1 Cariama cristata | reverse complement strand
TATAATATTATTTATTTTATTCTTTATTATTATATCCTATATTATGTTGTTAACTTCAAAAAACAACAACATTTAGTTGTAGTGCTAATATGTGGCAATAAGCGTGCATGAACTCATATATACTGGTAAATATCTGAAAATAACTAGTGTAAAAACTGCTATTATGGTTAGTAAAGATTATATCTAAAATGGATGTATATAAAGAATTTTCATTTTGATGCCTACAAACGAAATCTATAGCCTCAAAATTCTGTTGAATTCCAGCTGGAACAGGACTCAAATCATGGGGGAATATCTCATTCCGGAGTGATGACATTCTTTTGAATTTTTTCTGAGCAAAGAGCAATTAAGTATTATTGGGCCAGAGAACAAGGGCACAGTGTACAGACTGATGCTCTCGATGGGAGGTGGGGTAATAGAGGCTCCAGCAAATGTTCCTCTGAAGAGTTCCACGTTGTATATTAGATGGTCGTTTCTCAGAGTAGAGCTTGACTTTTTAAATTTTTACTTAGAGCAAGCCAGAGGCATCTAATCTGAAATAAATACCGGAAGGAACATAGTAGCCCTACTTTACACCTGTGGCTAGTATTTATTAACTATATTTGAGGCTTCACAGCAGATAGTTGAACACTGAGTAGGTTTTATTTAACCCCCTGCCCTTATTGATAAAACACTAAAAATCACACCTATGCAAAAAGGTAAATTATGTCTTTCAAGAGCAGAATAATAGTGGCTACTTCATAATGGATTCTGTCCTAAAAAGTAATGCAGGTGGCTATTTGCAGACCATCTGATCTCCATAGTGAAATTTTGCATGCTTTTCCTACAATCTGCTAAAGCATTTCATCCTCATTTTAATCATAGTTTTTCAAACTTAAGAATGACAAGAGTTGTACTGAAAGTTATTAATTGACTACCCGACCACGAATAGTCAGTACATGATAGTCACCTCCTGTACAACACTTCAGAAACACCATACTGAATTGTCATACTGGATTCAAGATGAACTCAGTATAAGCAGAAAGAAAACTCTGCCTCTGAATAGCAGTTAATGTAAAGCTTTCACATATTCAGGACAGCGTGTGAGATCCTCCTTCTTCAAAGGACTGCTGTTCTTTTTCGCAAGTCAGGTGGCAAAGCCAGTTCACACTTCCCGTAAACCACTATAGCAGAGAGAGGAAATTGCACTGCCTTACAGAGGAGGTAAACGACCAAGAGGTCCAACCTCCAGCAGCAAGCTGCAGAGATTTCTCCCAAGAGGAAACAATATATAAGAAGAAATTTCCTTTTAGCTCAGAAATATTTTGATTAGGCCAGCCCTAATAATAAATATGTCATTGTATTTCTCTGAAACAAAACCAGAGTGCAAAAATGTGTAAACTGTATAAAAATGTTAGTTTAACAGAAGCTACAGTCTTCACAATACTAAGATTTCACTAGAATTTCCCAGCTACCTCATCTTGTTATTGTGCTATTATAGCTAACTTCAGGGTATGACTTAGCAATAGACTCAGATTGCTTCTAACAAAACATCACTTTAGAAGATGACTAATTAGTTGACTAATTTGAAATACATAAGATTGTTTTGCCAAATAATAAAAGACATAGCAAACTTTTGTCTTAATATGCCTATTTTAAAAATTTGGAATAAGTCATAAATGGTATAGACTAGTTGACAATAATTTTCTTTCTTCAAGGAGGTAGTCCACTTAAAAGCAATGATGATTTAAATTTTAAAAAATCCCAAAGAACAGCAACAAAAAACCCTCTAGCTGCTTCAAAGGCAGTCAAAGACGCTAAAGGAGAAGTCAGAAGGAGAGATTCACTAGTAAGTATGGTGTATAGTCACTGATACCTATGCTGGTAGCAGCAGACCGTGTACAAGGGAAGTAAGTATTTCAGTAAAGCAGAAGAGAAGATGCTGAGACAAACTGACAGCTGCTCTGTGCAACTCCTCTATGAATAGAAAGTGTGTATTTTGGCAGGGAATTAGTTGCACTCAAGTGATTATAAATTTGAAATACTAAGAAAAAAAAAAAAAACCCAAACTTTTTTTATTAAATCAGTACTTCCCAGAAGGCATTTCCCCCTCTTTCTTCTTGCAAGGTCTCACTCCTCTAGTCTGTTATATGAGATAAATGAGGCACTCCAAGCAAAACTTAGGTGGTGATTGAAAACAGAATGGCAAATATATACCTACAAATCGAAGAAAGCTGTGCCAAGCTGTGCCAGACTTTAAGTTGTTAATAACATCGTGTTCTTTACAGGACAGGACTTTAAAGAAATGTTCCCTTAGTAAAGAATTTTACTTACCTCAAACAACTGTATCATAACCACTTTAATGGGGATAGGGGACTGGGGGAAGGCAATGCAACTATGTGGTTTGAAAACACATTGCTTTCAACAAAGGGCAGCAAATTTATTCATGCACTACACTTTTTGATTTTGAAGGATGTTGTGAGGAGACACTACTGAGAAGCCCTGAAAACAGGTTGTCAGAAAATGGATATATGAATGTAAAATTGGAATTTAGTTTTTTTGCTTCAAATGGGCCAGATACTCAGAGGACTAGTCAAGTTGAAGTTCAGAAAATTAAGCCTCTAATCTGGACACACAGGCTGCAGCACAGTGCACTAATGTAGCAAGTAACACAGGTTCAACTGCTGTACAGTCAAAGTACTGAATAGTTGCTCAGTATCAACCATTTGGTGCATGAAGATTCTTCCCCACCATCAATTTAGATTGCAGAAATACAAATACTGTGTCCTTTCATCAGTGCAGTCCACAGGAGCAGTTTTATAGTTCTGATATCAACTGACTTAGCTATGTTTCTACCGTCAAGTCACTTCCTTAGTTCCCTTAAAACATGAGCTAAAACACAACGTGTCATTCATCTGCTCTTCACTTAGACCACAGGGTTCTTCGTAGCCACCACAGCACCAGCTTAATGGCACGGATATGAACTCTGTTTACCAGCAGCTTCTGCACAACATCACAGCTGCTGTTCTCACCTCCTATGTGAGCCTCTTTCTCCATTCAAATACAAGTCAATGTTTACATAATGTAAAGCTTCAAATATGTGTAAGTAACCAATGTACAAGGTTCAATTTCACTTTCTCAATACTTCCCACACTGGTATCTACAGAAATCCTTCATAGACTCCTTCAGTTTCTCAAATGTCTTAAAGATATTAGCATAACATTTTAGCAAGATGTGTTTGTATAATAGCCCTTCAAGGTCACTGACTTAGGCACATAGTTGGCATTCTGAGATCACTACATCAAAGAAATATGTGAATCGATTTTTATCTGTCCTGGCAGAAATAACAGGAAAGTTTCATGTTTATTATGATCTAGCCATTAATCTCATAACAATAATTCATCTAAGTATGCTTTTTTCTAATAAATCAGTTTACTGGTACTAGGTTCCAAATTCAAATGAACAAATGCTAGATCACCTGGTAGATTTATAATTAATTCATTTCCTGATCCACAAGTGTCTACAGATTCACTCAAGGTCTTCCTCTGTACTAGCAAAGCTGTGTCACAGTTACACCTGTTCATGCAATACAAATAGTGCCCACCTCAACAAGCTCTTGAAGAATAATTAAATCTTGCTTTTTTCTTTTTCCCTCAAAGACCAGGAAACCATAAAATGTGGCAAACACCACATATAGCTCCACACACTGTCTTTTAATCCAGACTCCGAACTGCTGAATTTTGCTTTGATTCTTTCATCTTATAACATTTTGTTGCAGCATTTTGGATTCACTTTACCAGTGGCAGAACCAGGGCATCATGAGCCATCAGCAATTTCATCCATTTTGTCACTGATTGATTACAGTCTTTCCAATATCCTCAGAATTTTATACCAGAAGTTAGCATAACCTGAACTCCAGTCAGAGTCCAGACCCTTAAAACTACAGTTTTCAGTCTTCTAATATGTATGATAACATTTTTAATGCTCATTTTACAAATATGGAATGCACATTACATTTTTGCAATGACCGTAGCAATTCCCTTCACTTCTGTCATAGTTTCTTTGCTGAGATACCTTAACACTATTCAAACTCAAGTGTTTCAAAACCTGTCCTTTGTCACTAGTTCACCTTTTGGCTATTTTCCTTGCCGCTGACGCCTCTTGGTTGTAAACACAGAATATTTAAACCTACTTCAGTTCTGATTCACAGTTCAAGTGAAGTGCTGTACCAGTGGGACTTTTAAGAATTATACTCTTCTGCTTAAGATGTTTACTCCGTTATTTTATTTTTGATAATATATTTTGTGGAGAAATAATTCAGAGACAAGAGTTCTGATAGATCTGCTACACTGGGTTTTTACAGATCATTTTGAGCCTCTGCACAACAGCACATCTTCCAGATAGCTCCTACAAGCTGCCTTTGTAGATACAATGCCCAATTATTATGATTTACTAAATTTAAAAAGCTTAAAAAAAAAAAAAAAAGAGATAGTGATGGTAGGCCTTCACAGAACAGAAAAAAGCAAAAGTTTCTGTATTTCGCTGCCCAGGAGAAAATAATGTGGGTGAGGCTGTTGCTGCTGTGGAGAAAATTACTTAGAAATAGCCTGGGGGCATGCCATGTACTGGCACAGGACAACCTCTTTTGCTGTTCTGAATCTGGAGAACTGCATTGACTCACAAATGGTGAAGAAGCCAGGCAGTTGGTTGCACAAGTTGTCTCCACAGAGAACAAGTACAAATTTTATACTATGTCACTACCCACATACATTTTAGAGATATGATTTTGAAAATTATTTCATTAGGTAATTAAAAAAAAAATTGTCTGATACCTTTGTCTGTAAATTGGATTTTCTTAGTGTCTGAAATCTAACTTTATAATCCTTAAGGGAAAAATAAGATACTAGTACACTAAAGAAAACCCTAAATACTAATCAGAGTAAGTGTGCTATACATAGCAATGCCACCATCTAAGATATTGAACTATTATAAAGAAATTCTCAAATTCGGTCACATAAAAGACAGTTTCCTAGACCTATAGTGTCCCCAATGATGAAGCATGATTCAATAGCTCCCATTCTGCTTTTGTGCCACAAAGTAATGTGGAAAAAATATACTATGTTTACAGGAGAAAAAATACAGTTTCTCCTGAAATTACTTTCTGTTGAGAGGTGCCTCTTTAGACATTCAGACCATTCCTAACTGTACTCTAAGAGACTGATTTGTAAGTGGAGCACAGGAAAGTAGCCAAAAGGATCAAAACATGTATTAAATACTTCTCAGTTTTGTCACATAGCTATTAAAATCATACATACACTGAGGCAGAATGTATGACCTATTTTTGTAAATATTATATAAGAAATCAATGATAACATTTAGTAGACATGTGTTACTATTTCTCTAGCTTGGTCTGTTCTCGAGTGCCACAACATTAAATTTAGACAGCTTTGGAAAAAAAGGCTATTGTAAACATACACAGACTGAGAATGTAGTTTCCCTGGCAACCAAAAGATCTGAGAACAACTTATTCCTTCAGGTTGCAATTCAGTTTATGAGCTTCCACATCTGCTTGCATAGGAATGAGACACCTGGGATTACACTTCTAGAGTGATGAGTGAGAAATTAGAGAATAGACATTACATAGCTAAATTTGTGCTGTGATGAAAATGAGTCCTCTGATGTTCATTGTCATGGACCACCCAGAATATCTGAGGACACCAGGATTCATACCCTGATTAAGCATCCAACCTCTTCCCTGCTTATCTTAACAGGAGCCAAGACCTGTAAGAAAACCAAAGAGGCTGCTTGCTTTCTTTGTACTGACACAGGTTAATGGACTATTTTGCTAATCATAATTTAAGCATTCCTTTCTGTTAAGGAAGAATATAAGCCGGAGGAAGGAGGAAATACTGCACATTAGATGGTGATCAAGAAGGAGCAAGCACTCCTGTTTGCTATTTACAAGAACAACAGGTGCAAAAAAAGTCATTTACTATACAATTTTATTTAACTCTCAACATGAATGAAGTTACATGTACTCTGTTGGCTTGGATAAAGGGAATTACTGTGGTAAGATACTTTTACTTCCTAATGTCTTCTCTGCAAATACTCAGTGTTTACATTCCTTTACTATATGCAAACGACATCGTATGGATGCTATCACTCCAGCAGGGTTATTTCATTCAGCCCAACATCTACAAGCAAACTATATCAGCTAGGCTGCAATTAGTGTGTCTGAGAAGTAAGTGAATTTTCAAGACTTGTATTCAGCACATTTTACTCAAGACTCAGATGGTCCTACATTAGTTCAACTGAAATTATTGGTATTATTATTATTATTAAGATTATTATCATTAATGAATTTTGTGGCCAAAACAATTTTTAAGGGGTTGTGGGCGTTTTTTTGCTTCTGAGATCATTTAATATTCTTTCACTAGGTAAAGTGAGTGCACAAATGGCTACATAATTGCTCCTTTCCCTATTTTTCCTACTAAATATGTTCTGCTTCTGTCTGAACACCTTTTTATTGCAGATTTCTAATGCTCAGAAATGTGCAGTAAATTGTCTATTATGTACATAACCAGAATTATTCAGAGAAATTGTCTTGTGAAGACAACTACCCCTAAAAATCATCAGGGTTTGTTTTTTAATTGGTTTTTTTTTTTTTTTTAATCCAATATATAGCATTTTTCTAGAAAAGTGAGCCTCAAGAATATTCATAGTATCTCCTATAGAATTTCAGTAGTGTCACCGTTTAAGGCTGGGTCGGCTC
>NW_009613100.1:25407-28670 GCF_000690535.1 Cariama cristata | reverse complement strand
TCCAGGCAGAACAGAGCATTACGCACCACTGAGTGCTGGGGAGAGATAACCAGTGTTTAGAAGGCTGTGGAGAAAAAGGTTTTTGCCTTACTAATGGCACATCATTCCACTGAACTGAAGGGGTCCGCCAGAATGATGTCTAGGCACAAGGCGAGTGCTGTGTGTTCTGGAAATGTCCAAACTGACAGCACATAGTTCTTACGTAACAGGGCTCAACAACCGAGTCCTGGAGCAAATTCTGGGTAGTATTTTGTCATCATAGACTGACACAACATAACTGACTCAAGTTGGGGTGCAGCCACATACAGTTACAGGCAGAGGAATCTCCAGCAATGCGATAGTGATGTAGGCTGTCAGTGAGACCTCGTTGTCCACTCCACCCTGCAGGGAAACACAAAGGTAGATGCTGAGCCCAGCTACCTTCTTGTCTTCAGTCTTTTCTCACATTCCAATGGCAATACTTTATTCTGCATTGTGGACCTCCCTCTGCTTGTCTCCTCCCCCTTGCAACTGATGTGGAGGTATCAGTACCACTTGTAAAGTGCAGGTTAGCCTTCATTCTCCTTCCTATTGTGGCGATCATATAGAATGGCATCTGGCTCCCTGGTGCTTGCCATTTACATGGAATTTTCCCATCTGCCCGTATGCTCAAGAAGCTCAACTGGACCCATCTGACTTATGGTCAAGGTCTAGCCTCACAAAAAATCAACCAGGCAGATGTGTTACCTTCATAGCATTGTTCAGGAGTGTCCCAGAACTGTGGAAACAGCCATTCTCCTTCTGTTTGTAGGACAGCCAGACCAAAGCATCCTGGATGTGCTTCTCATCTATGAAAATGTGAGGCCGGGCCTGGGCAAAGGACTTGAGGACAAAGGCTGTGAGCCTAAAAGGGAGAAAGAATGATGAAAGGGCCTGAGTGGGTCTGTTGTCCATCTCAGGTGACAGGGTCCATGTGCACATTTGTCCGGAGAAAGTCAATAAGGCTTGGGGAACTGTGGGCAAATTAGCGAGACCATATGTATATTATATCTTCACCTCAAAAATTCTGTCAAAAAACTGTTTCCCACCTTGATTTCTTGTCCCTCTCTTGGCTCATAAACCTCTGTGATCCCTTTGAGTTGAGGCTACAGTTTGAAGAATGGTGGTGTCGATCTGTATCTAAAAAAAATCTCTTTGGAAAATGTAGGGAATTGCATACCAATTAGCTCAACATCTGCATAACAGTAATACTCAAAATGACAGGGAAGAATAATTAAATCCCTGCTAGCTTACGGTCTGCTGGCAAGACTCTTGCACTAGAAATCCATGCCTCATGGGTTTCTCAGAACTCCCCAGTTTTAAAGTAAAGAAGAACATGTTAAAACAGTTTTCGCTAGAGCTGTTACAAGCAGCTATGGAGAAGAAGCAGGCATGTGGTGAGAAGCCAATATGCTGTCAAGGTCCTAGTACTGTTTCAGAAACTAAAAGCAAACCAAAGGTGGTGAATTCATCCATTCTTACCCTTACCTAAAGTTGAAAATGCATGGCAATGACATGCTGGAGCAACTCAAAACTTTGCAGTAAGTCATACTAGCAACATACACGTTCCTCCACGCTGTCTTTGCTTAGTAACACACACACGCTCTTGAAAAAAAGCAACATACAGCACTGCTTTTGGATTATCACCCTTTCCACTTATACGGAAACACATTTCCCAGCAGTTTTCTCAGGAAATGCTAGTCTAGAAGAGCTGCCACTGCAACTCTTCAGCCTTCCTCAGTCAGGATGTGAAATCCCTGCTCCCTTCCCCAATTTATCTCCATTTCCTTCTTGTCTGTCATGGTCTTCAGAGCTGCTGGTGGGAGGATGTGCTTCAGCTACATAACTGGCTGATGCAGATATTTCATCAAGTAGGAGGCACAGGGACCACACCATCTCTGGAAAACCTACGGGTCTACAACTGCATTTCCCATTTACTGTCATGCAGCATTTGTTATAAATGTGTAGGTGAGAAAGAGTGGCATATAGGGGAGGCATAGGTGACATTGAAATCTCACCAGGTGTTCCCTGGTTGGCCATAACGTGGTCCGAAGGTACTATAAGATCCATCTGGGTGCTTGTAGTTCAGCTGCCTCTGGTAACCTGCAATGTAGTATTAGAGCAGGATTCAGATGCCAAAGAAATTCTGCTGAGGGATGAGGAAACAGAAGATCAGCTGTATCAGCAAAGGCAAAGAGGAAAGGAGTAAGTCAGTCCTATCCTAGCCCAAAGAAGTCCCGGTACTTCCCCAACTCCATGCACTGCTTGTACAGCATGAGGAGAATCAACATCTGCCTTATCTCAGAAGGAAGGCAGGACATATTAATGACAACGGAGAAGTCACTGTAGCAAGTCACCTGACAACTCTGCACTGCATTGCAACCAAATTAGGGAGCAGAGGAAAGTGGGTGCAATGATCACGTACCCTAATGCTTAAGCAACAGAAAATAATAAAGGAAAAAGCAGCAAAGGGCCTTCTCAGGCATACAGCAGAGAGCATCTGTGTATGAGAGAAGCTCTTTTTCCACATCTGGCCGACATTTGACAGAAGTACCCTAGGCAGGATCGGGAAAAAAGCCAAAGCAGAAGCAAAAACCATGTCCCAGCTCACCGCTCACTAAGTATCCGATGGCCTTGGATTTGACCTCCTCACTCAGCTGCCCTGTTTTGTTCAGATAGTCCAGGACGTAGATGTTGGGTGCGAACAGGACCATGTTCTGCTCCCCACAGCCGAACGGCATCTGGAGGAGCTGGTGCAGGTTCTGCATGGCAGTGCCCATGATGTCGCCTGGGGAAGAGGAGATACCAGAGGAATCATAACAATACTCAGGGCTGGCTATCAGAATCAGAGGGAGCTACTGAACGAGAGACGCAGTAGATGACAGAGAAGAACAAAAGAAAATCTGGATTGATAAAGATCCTGGAATGAAAAGCAGAACAGCAGGGAAAAGGAAAAGATGGAAATGAGAGAAACGTTAGGGCACTGGCAGAGAACCCTGAACAAAAGGACATGCAGAAAGGGGAAAAAAAAAGAGCACAACTAGAAGGGAAAGTGGAAAGACAGGCATGAGGTGTGCTGGAAACCAGGTGAAAAAGCTGTAAGGTAGGAGTCCAACACAGAGGGGCAGAAACAGCACATAGTTCTTTTGCCGGGCTGCTCACTCACCCAGCACTGAGAAATACGCTCTGCCTGAGTCTTGTACCACATTTGAGGGTAGCAACAGGGAAAACTCCTCTTTCACAGG
>NW_009613100.1:0-25397 GCF_000690535.1 Cariama cristata | reverse complement strand
TGAGAGAGAAACAAGACCCAAACAGCTTCAGTGCAGTCCCAAGAAATGGCTAATGGAAGGGGAGGGGAGCCTCAGTGAAACAGGAACACTTCCTATTAGAAATGCCCTGACTTCAGTCACTTTGTTTTTCTCTGGCTATAAGGCAATCTCTGCATAAAACCACCCGCAGCCGCTGTTAGGCACTGTAGATCACGTCCCTACAGCTTTTTCCTGGGTGTGCTAGAAAAGAGGAAACAGGGTTTGTAACTCCAGCGTCAGCACACAAGAGAACAGGGATGCAGTCAGTCATGTTAAATCTGCCCTAGCTTATATACTGATGCTTAGGCAGGATGGTCCATCCTATAGGGCTTTCTTCTGTCTTACGTCGCAGGCTCCCAACTGATGGGGTGTGTTTTGATTTCCGAAAAATATTGACCTGTCTGGAATATGATAGAGGCAGCACTATCTTGCTCCTCCAGGCATGTGCCACCCATGAAACCACACAGGAACAAATGGGAGAGGGTGGGGAGAGTGGGCTTTACCTTTTACACAGAGTACAGAGTTCTGGACTGTTTCCTTCTCAACTCCTTCAGGCTTGGGTGGGATGAAGGAAAACAAGAAAGGTGAGAAGTTAGTGAGATAGGAAATACAGACAGAGGAATCCTTAACAAGGATAGAGGGATCTGTGAAACAAAAGTAAGTGAACCGAAGGAGAGGCAGTTACAAACACTCCCTAAAATACAGAGCTCTGAAATAATAATTTAAGCAAGTAAAAGGAATACGATCCTAAGTGACTGGTGTTGTACATGGAGGAAGGACAGGAAAAGGAGAGGAGAACACGGCAGGACTATCACATGGATAAGCTGCAACTATTGTACGCAGTGAGAGACAGTTAACATGCCTGTAACAAAAGGACTGCAGCATTACAGCAAGTGCTTTTGTTAGCAAAAGCTCACAGCAGCTCTAGAGGGCTGTCCTGAAGAGATGTCTGCAGTGCTATTTATCATAATGCTGCAGATACTTTAGGAAAAAAAAAATGTGCCTGTTAATAACAGAAAGCGAAGATGTTGTACACTGCAATATCTGGTAACACTACTGATTACCGTACATCATCAGTAGCAAACATTAGGGGTTTTTATGATACAGAGAAAAGCTAAGAACATAGAATCTACCTGCCAGACCTAGCTCAGTCCTCCCTTCCCATAGCGCACATACCTCCACCAGCAGCTGCCTGATGACCGTGTCCTTCCGCCCTTTCTCAGGGGTCTCCACGATGGCGTTCCCGCAGGGCTGCTGGTTCTGCAGGGCCTCAGTGCTGACTGAGAACTCCACCTGCCCTGGAGGAAAGAGGGGTCAGCCAGCCCTGCCGGGCAGCGCCAGGCAATGGAAGTCACTGCCGCTTCCAGGAGGTTCAACTTGCAGGTTCATGGATGGAGATTTTGTATCACACCTGGGCCCTGCTTCTTTCCCACAAGAACATAGCTATCTATACCAGAAGCCATCCTGGAGCAGATAAGCTGCACTGCCATTGAAAGACGAGTCTATTTTGGTGATTCTTATCCAGAACCCAGGACACAACAGCCGTGGGACTCACCAGCCCCGCTGCTGTTCAGCACACTGCTACCCTGTGTGCACACAACAACAACAGTGAAAATAAAGCATGAAGATCTCATAGGACAATTGTCTAATCTCTGGAAGGAATGGAGCTGACAGTGCATCCCTGCTGGCCAGCGATGTTTCTGGCTTCAGAAGATGTTGTCCCAAGGGCTGTAAGGCTCAATGGTACTGCCTGTGGTGCCAGACACAACTTTGTACACTGAGAGTCCACCAGTCTCTGCCTCCCAAATCACCCCAGATGAGAAGCTCAGCTGCAGTGCTTCCCAGGAAACCATGTTTCTCTAACACCCAATACTGAACGGGGAGAACAGCACAGAGAAACCACCCCTGCAGTTTTCAGCACCCTCAGACCTTTACCTAGAGATCTGGGAGTCACCAGCCAAGCCACAGTTTTCCTGCCGTTCTCACAGAGACAATGAGATTCTTCTTCCTTTGCCACTGGAGCAGCCAAGAAATGAGTAGACTGAGCCAGGGTCACACTGACCTGCCGGTTGTAGAGAGAGGCACAATCAGGGAAGGGTGATCGTGAGAGACAGGGAGCTAGGAAGCCACAGCAATAGCTGTTTCTTCAGTAGCAAAGGAGCAGGGAGCTGGAGTCATGGGTTCTGCATTTGGAGTATATAGAAGGAATAACATAGGAATTTCAGAGGTGAAGGGTCTAGGGCTACTCAGAGGTAACATATGAAGGTTAGGCGAAGGCAAGAGGTGTACAAGAAGATATGCAAGCATGGAGGAGGTTTTGAACCTTCCTTACCCTGATGCAGGCGGTCAGGTAGTTGAAAACGGTGGCTTTCAGGGTGAAGGACTCACCACGCACCACAGAGTAGGGCAGGGTGAGCTCTACAAAGAAGGGCTGGAAGGCTCTGAGAGACACTGTCGGGGACAGGCCAAAGCCCGTGTCTGCCGAAGTGCAGAATGCGTTGGCTTTCCACTCGGTGATGGTGTCAGGGATGGTCACATCTAGATCAGCATTGCCCTCAGAGCTGGTGAAGCACAGACAGCAAGGACAGAGGGATGATTTTTATGGTATTTTGGTGACTATCTGAACCCCTTTTGGTCTCCTCAGCGGCACTGCCTGTGTGAATGATGGGGCACAGTATATTTGTTACTGTAGGGCCACCTCACATCTTCTTCCAGACCCATGACCACTCCTCGGACAAAGCTAACCACAGCTGAAGGTAATTCCACCTCAGAGGATTGCTGAGTGATCTCTGCAAACAATGGAGGACTTTTTGGTTTTGAAAAGGCTTGGTAAACATGTGAGGATTCGTGTTTTTACCTTATAAAACCCATTTTATTGAAAAGGAAGGAACTAGCCAAAGGTGCTCACCTTATAGGTACTAAACTCCAAATCCAGGTTTCTGGGAAATACTTTCGGACTGTCTCCGTCACCTCTTCAGGAGCACTTGATGTGGCATAAAATCTACCCGAGTCAATGACTGAATGTGATGAGATGGAAAAGAAATCAACTACTGATAATTCCAAAGAAGGAAGATCTACATCAGCGTCATGCTTTGGTCTGAGAAAGCGGCAATCTATGTGGCAATCTGAAGCTGTGCTGGCAGCAGATATTTGCTGTGGCTGTAGTGAGCACTGCTACCAACAGCAGTGAAGTTTCAGGGTCAGGGATTATAAGCAAGAAGAGCTAGCCCTCCGTTATTTCCCCTTGCTCTCCAGCAAATCTCAAAGTTTGTGGGGCAGCACTTCACAAGGTTGAAAGAAAACTGTTAGGGCAAAGAGCTCTTCAGGACCTTCTGTGCAAGCAGCCTTCTCCCTTTCAGTACAGTCTTAACGTGACATCCTTCTCCATCCTAGCAGGCCAGCTAACAATGGAACATCCCTCTGTTGCAGTGTTTTTTGTAGGGTCATTGTAACTCAGAAAACCACTTCCCTGCCAAATCTATGGCCTCCTCAAGAACTAGGCTAAAGATGCTCAAACTAAAAACACACAGCTGGAATTTGGGAGGAGTAAAAACAGACTTTTTGACTAAAACAAAATTTTCACATGCAAAAGTTATTCCCAAGAAGATATTCTGAGTTTGTGATGAAATTTGGTAAAAAATAAACCTTTGTTTTACTTTGTTTTTGAACAACTGGAAAACAAAGATCTGGTGGGTGGGGCTTGGTTTGCTTGGCTTTTACGAACAGAAAAAGAAGTACACCCAAACAGATAAAGAAGAAAAGTTCTTAACTAAATTCTAGTTTCAGTCATCTTTACTTTGGCTAAATTAATTTCTATGTTTGACTAACAATTGTGTAGCCAGCAAGTATCGATACTATCTGTGCAACAGGCACCTCTAGAGTCTGAGAAGGTCTCAGGGCATGAGTGATAGATGCTATCAGAGCTATATCACATAGCTCCTAGCAAGAGTGCCAGGGGGCTTGCTTGTATTTGTCTATCATGGTCTTTCAGTCTTCTTACTGCTGCTTATTTCAGTTTAGAATTAAAGACCATTTATCCTGCATCTTAGCAACTTGTGTCAGAAGTTGAAATTGTCTTAAAACCGGACATGTACAAAAGCACATGTTCTTGTGCCAAGGGAAAACCCTCTGAATCAGTTATCCAGCTAGAATAATTTAGATTTTCTAGGATATTTCCCTTAATATGAGACTCTGGGGGTTGATACGGCCAATTCTGTTGCTCAAACAGTTACAGTGTAAGAGTTGAGATAGCCCTTAGAAATAGGGTGGGTCCATTTCAGACTGGAGTTCTACCACACGTATCTGACCATTCTAAGCCACCAAAGTTGGTAAACTTGTCACTGAAAATTTCATCATCCACTTAATCTGGTTTTGACCATGCATAAAACTGTATAAGTCAACAAGGACAGACTGAAAATAGTGTTGGAGACCCCTTAAGTAGTATTTGGGAAAAGAAGTCTACTGTAAAAGCCTAGTGAACAGAGAATTCAGCAGCAGAATAATCTCTTCTGCTCTGCCAAAGTCTTTGAAAACTACCTGGTTCTGCTGACTTCTAATGTGGAGTAACCAAAGCTTGTCTGTAGACCTTCACGACCCAGCAAAAGAGATAAGTCCCACACTCATGCAGAAGCTAAGATCTGTGAACCCACCAATTCAGTACTACTTCAAAGGATTCAACTAACAACCCCAGCCCTTGTTTAAGTATTCACCCCAAAATACAGACAGGATCTCTGTTCAGAACAGAGGTGATAACAAAACCCAGTTCCTTTACCGCTTGTCCTCATTGCTTGCATAGATGCTCCAGATATGACTGAAGGTGATGCAAGGTGGGCTTCTACAGGCATGTAATTCTCAGTGCTGCAATACCAAGGTTTCCTCACCTTGGTATTTGTGAAAACCTTTAAGCCCATTTCCTATGGGAGAGAAACCCAACATGCTTTTTTGTTACTGATTCCCGTTGAGGTTTACACAGCAGATCTGACATTTATATTTTACTGCCTCCAAAGGAGAAGCTGTTACTGTCTGTGGATTGGACCTTGAGATGATCCCCCCAACCTTGGGTCTGGGTCCTTGGCTGGCTCAGAGAGACCAAAGGATAGACCCTCTTCGTTTCTGGGGCACTGGTTTCAGTCCAATTCCAGCCTAGGGGTCAGGATGAGCCAGGGAGTAGATAGAGAGTTTTCTCTCTGGGAGGAAAAGTCTGTGGCTACAATGCAGTTAAAGGATGTATTGATTTATTTGGGGTAACTGTAATGGCACAGGATTATTTGCCTCCCATTAGAACCTCATTTCAGGTCAACCTCAAACCTTTTCCTGTAAGAAGAAAACTTCGAGATTGATCTCTTTTCCACCAAGTAGGGAGCAAAGCTGGCAAGACAGGTAAAGCTTATGACTCTCACTGAACTTGCCTCTTGCTAAAAATTAGGGTCAGATCATCCAGATTCACAAACCCTTCCCTTGCTATGTTGCATCATGCCACAGAAGGCTTAAGCATTCTCAGTCCTTCTCCCATTCCACTCCCTAACCATGCAAGAGGGCTATACCTTTAGGATGCTGTAAGTGTCCTCTTCATTCATCTCCACTACTGGAGAATAGGTGATCCCATTCAGAACTATCTTCTTCAAGGGGGTGCAATTCTCCATGGGCTCCTCCACGAGCATATCTGGACCATGGCGATAGTCATGCAGTTCCTTCACTGGCAGCAAACTATACACCTAAGCAGAAAGAGACAGGGTATTTGGCATTTTCAGTGTCCACTGTCACAAAACACAACTGAGGGAGTTGGATGCAAGCACAGTAACAGTCATATCACCTGCACATACATCCACATTCCTATGGTTCTCCCTGTGGTGGGAGCTACAGGAATTTGTGAGTCAAAAAAGAGATCCAAATTTGGAGATACTGCCTCTTTTGTTATGGACAGCATGTTACTCTGGTTATTATGGTTCAAATATATAAAAAAAAAGGCACTGGCCAGCCCATCTGCAGTCCTTTGTCCCTACTTAGGGATTGTGGTTTGCTGTTTGGCATGAGAGGAATAAACTCTCTGACGCTTCCAGACGCTACTCCAAGAAAATTAATCCATGGCTGGAGAGAATAACTGAAAAATGATCATCAAACACACAACAATGTCTGGCTCTGGCCAAAAGAAGGAGTCGGTTTAAAAGACGTTCCTAATTGCCATCTCTACTGTCGCACAAAACACTCAAGAAGCAGCTGCTGCCCAGTTCTCATCTTTTTGCCCACTGGAGGTAGATGAGAAAGAGCACAGGGCATCTTTCCTGTGTCAGCACTGACAAGAGAGACTGTTCACTGTTTCCACTCCAGCACTGGGCTGCACTTATTCTGACCAGGCTCCGACTTGCTCGCAGACGAAGCACTTACAGAGTTGTGTGACAGCTCAGCTTCTGGCTTCATGAGCAGAACGCTCTTGTCCACGGCACGGACAGCGCAGAGCGAGTTCGGGGAGGCTCTGAACAGCAAGTGAGCATCAGAGGAAGGCAGGCCTTCAGAAGGAGAGAAGCTTAAGTCCACCTGTAGCCACAGGAAAAGGAATGTCATGGACATCCTACCCTTGCAGGACTTTTCCCTCCAGTTGAGTGCATCAGTTCCAACCTTACAAAGCCCACATATGCATGCACCCACAATGCTCCCTGCTCTCCCCGTGCTACTGCGGATCTGGATTTCCTTCCTGCAGTGCCAGAGGAATCAGCACTAACAGTTCTTGGCAACTTCAAGCATCACAACTGCTCATAAAACTTTTAAGGCAGTTTTGGGTTTTACGGCCACTGTGAATGTGATGAGCTAATCCCACACAGTGGCTAGATCTGTTCAGGCAGCTGGGCATAGTCTTGAACCAGGTCCAGTTTCTGTACTGCACCCAGATATTGTTGTACGCGGAGAGAAAACAGGCTTGCAAAGACCTTGTTTAGCAGATTCTTTGGTAACATGAGAAGTAGCAATGCCCTGGAGCAATATTGCAATATCTACTGGTTGGTAATGATTCTGAACTGTCCTGTTGGTTGAGGCCGGCCAGACTTGTGTGCCTTCCCCAAAACCTAACTCACAACTCTAATAACCCACTGCCAACCTCTGCCCTGGAAGTTCTTGTTAGCAGAAGTTGTTGTCATTGCCATCTCACATGATTTTATAATAAGATGGCTGACCTGCATAAATCTTCCCTCTCCTCAGCAGTATAAACCTTCCCCTAAATGTGCAATGATCAAAGCATCCTCAGAGTAAACATGCTGCCTGACAAAGCAGCATCAGCTGCCAGTCTCCCTCATGTCCCAACCAGACCTCTGCGTGCCTTCTGCTGACAGCCCCCACCTCTCCCAGGGTGGACTCATAATCTTGAGACTGCAAAAACAACATTCTTCAGGAAATGGCAGAACAAGGCCTGTAGCAAGCTTGCTACTAGGAAAACTGTCTAGCATAGAGATATCCCAAAGTCTGTCCTATCCAGTCTGACAACAGCTTTGAATTGAGGATGCTTTCAGAGAGGAAAGCAGTATCTAAGCATGTAAATCACTTGACACTTGGTTTGCACTCAGACTTTAATGCAGTGCATAGTATGACCTTTAATATATGAACAAAATTCAGGTGACCAAGCTCCTATAGTGACACCAGTCTCAAGAACTCATTTACCCTGGGTTTTAGCAGGACAAGGAACTGTAGCAGTGTCCTGTCTACTATTCTGAAGTCCCGACAGGAATTTTTGAGGTTGTTCTTCTCTTAGGGTTGCTCATATATCAGAATATGTGAGGCTATAAGAGAACAGCGGTCCACATGCTCACAGAAAGAAGGCTTTCTTTTTCTGCACTCTTTCAGTCTCACCATTGCTATTGAAGCACTACTGTGCATTGCTTAGCAGGTTCAGGCAAGGTTTATCTCCATTTACATACAATAGAAACTAAAATGACAGGATGAGCTGTACTAGGAGTTGAAAGATCTGACAAGTATTGGCTTCGCCCACTGGATTGGGGCTGTGTGTGTTTTATTTTTGCTCTGTGACCCCACAAGCAGCTATCTCATTGCTGGAATGAGTTTGTGGGAAAAGGAAATACATGTGATGCAGTATGACGTAAGACATGCGGCCTCCCTTTTTCTTACCCAGGATCATCTGTGAGATCAGTAGCTGCGACTAGTTGCTAAGAGGGGTTTTATCGGTGTAGTCCCTGCTAGCACCTTTTTTCCAACAGTTGATCTCTTCCAAGCTAGCACAACTCAGTAAGCCATGAAACTACCTAGAACAATTGATAGGTGGCTTGTCCAGTGTTAGTAAATCTGAAGAAATGAGCTTAGCCAGGATAAATCTAAATTTGAGCTTGACCACGCTGCAGTCTGACGGCTGTCCCCTCAAGAAGTGGACACTTACCTGATTGTTGAAACACTTTTCTACATTGAACTTGGTTGAATCAGCGATCACTTCCCTGCTAGGGGCGGTGGTGTAGACAAGCACTTGGGCCACTGGAGCAATATCAGCTTGTACAGGCAGCTGTAGCAAGAAGACCCCCTTGGCTAGCAAATGAAACAAGAGTAAAAAGTTAAGGTACAGGAAATCTGCTCTTGGAGCAGCCAAAATTCTAGGTGTAACTTCGTGCTGAACTTCCTCCTAGCCATGATAAAACCCCAGGCCTCCAAGTGGGACGAACTGGTGCTCACAGAGATACGTAAGTCTCACTGTCTGACTGAAAAGGCCTGTTTCAAGTTCTGTTTTCCAGTGCATAAGCATGCTGAATTTTGATTCAGCTTCTAAAACAGATGAACAGTCTGTGTCTCCAAGGAGCACTGGAGCCCTAGAAATGCAGTGTCAGAAGAAAGACAGTTGGCACAGGGGGTTAGAGCAAATCTGTGCAAACCCTCAGTAAAGGCAGAGAAAAGAAAGCTCAAACTCTTCCCATATCTTAGGGGACATGGAGATGTGGATCCCTGCATTTATATGGAAGCAACCTGCACATCTGCCACAGTTGCCTAGCCTCCCAATACAGCGACATTTCGGCAGGGAAGAGGAACTCACCACTTTCCTGGTCCAAATCCAAAATATGGGTGCCCGCTTGCTTAATGATTCCCTTGGCCATCACCTGAATGGAAGGAGAAACCCTGCTGTGATTAGAGGTTATGCATGAGGTTATCCTCTTAAGGAGGGGGAACCTGAGAGGAGAGCAACTGAGCTGTATGTTTGCTGCTCAGCTGCGCTCTGCCTCCCTCTAGCAGACATCCTTACTCTCCTGCTCCTAACCCAGACCCTCCTTTTTGTGGGAAAAGAATCTATGAAGGATGATGGGAAAGTGTTTAAAGCCTGCTGCCACAAACCACGATTTCCACCTCCAGCCCCTCTACAATTACCAGTGACAACCTCACTGTATAGCAGGTGCAAGCTTACCAGGTAGTAAAAGATGATTTTCTTCTGCTCTCCTATGGCCTCTGGAGTAAGGATATAGTGCACCTGGACCTCTGTGGAGGAACCACAGCTTAGTGTTTCAGACTTGGGCTCAATTTTGAGGAAGCTATTACTAGGAGAGTAAAAGCGCTTTAGTTGGAGATAGCCGTCTTCGTAATATGGAAAAAACCAGGAATGGCCATGGCAGTAGGAGTGTGGTTTATGAATTGCCTGGAAAAGAAGAAAATACACACATAAATCCTCAAACACAGGTAGCTGAACTGGAGCCAAAATTCATGGCCTAATATTAATGGTTTGGTATTTTTTTGTATTTAGGCAACAAGGTAGTCTACAAAAAAAAAAACCAAAACACCATGAGTTTGGAAGATGCAAGACACTGTGGTAGTATCCTTAGCAAACCACTGGGAATGATCTCACTCCCAGACAAGCTACAGTTTGTCTCAAACAAGCCGAATCATATCAGTTGTTTGTTTACTATCAATATCACCTCAAGGGCTCTTTACCCTAATACCTTGCCCTCTCTAGTATCCTGTTAGTTTAAAGAGAAAAGAAGTTGATTTTCATTTTTCTTCTCATTATTGGCACTGGAGAAGGGATAGTGCTGTTCAGTTCAGAGATTACCAGTGCCAAGATCAAGCTAAGGATACTAGAGGAAAGGAGGGAAAGTCTCCACCTAAGAATTCAAAACCTAAGTTGAACAGAAGTTTAGGAGCTGAGAGAGTCCAGGTCTTCTCAAAAATGAGAGCAAGCGTAAGATATTTCACATTTAGAAGGGTGCTACTTCAGCATTTCATGTGCCTCACATGCCCTTATTTCCTTATCTTTCTCACTATACTTGGGAATTCTTGCTTTTTCTTTACCCTGCAAAAGTCTGAGAACTCCAAGCACCTAGTGGTAACTTCTGGATAGTTTTTAATGGTTTTAATCTGTGACAGAAGAATTGTGGGGAGAAGAGTAAATATAATTCTAGACAATCTGCCCTATTTGAGGGTGAGATATTACGGAATGTGCATATTACACACATATTGCATTTTCCACTAAAAAAAGGATGCTCAGCAGCACTTATTTTTCCCAGATAAACAAATTTCGCACTAAAGAGAGAATTTCTGTGAATGATTCATACTCTTTCTCTCCTTATGGCAGGGAAGAAAAAAAAAGAAAAAAATAAGGTGGACTGCTTAGAAACTCAGAGATTAAACTCTGAGAGATGCAGGTTGCCTTAACTGACCACAAAGGATTTTGAGATGAGATACTTATTAAATAATTTAATTGAAAAGACAGCAAAGCACTAGCAGTGCTCCACCATGGAAGTTAGACCCATCCTTGGGACAGACTTGCCTAGGAAGAGCTGGTGATCCCTTGGAGCACAATGAACTATTATGATCTCTTGATGTTCCTTCTAACCCTACATTGCTATTGCCAAGCAGAAATCAAATACTTACAAGCTAAGTGCAATTGTGACATGACAACCTGGTTTGTTGTACGATTATTTCCACCACAATTGTTTTGCATATATAGTAGAAACTTCAGAGGTACTCCCCTTCCAGCCCTGTGGGTCACTTCATCACCTCCTCTGCCCGCAAGACTCACCCTAATTACAACAGAATTGAAGTGTAACATGGAAGTGTTCAGGGCAAACCGTGCCCTGCCCTCTTCATCTGTCGTGTATTTGGTTTCCTGGCCTCCTTGTAAATAAATCCTCACAGTTTCATTGGCGATTGGAGCACCAGACCCATCCACTAGTTTCACCTGGAGGAACAAAAATAGTACAATATAGAAGGAGAGGAATGTCTGTCACCTGAACAGACTGATAGACCACCAAGCTAAGGATGTTGGGCTCATGTCAGACAAGGAAGCCTCCACTGCACTTTACGTGTGCATCACCTATCTCTTTTAGAGAGTCACAAACTTTCTGAATCTTATTTCTTTGACCCTTTCTTATCTCCATCTCTGGGTCAGAGGAGTGGACGTGGAGATTACCATGCACTCAAACCCTTTAGGCCTCCTATTAAACAGGTGACTGGGAAAGCAGAATTTTACTTGACTGGAGAAGCAGAAGCGCAAGGAGAGGGGGGTAAGCAGAATGAGGGCTGTGCCCTCAGCTGCTGTTCCCCAGTTTGAGAGCCTGCAGAGGAGAGGAGGCTCACAGGGATTAGCAGGACTGAGGTCCAGCATCTTTGCAGAGGGGGGGCATGTATCTGTCCAGGAGGTTCAGTAGCATGATTGTTTGGCACTCGTGGCATTCCATTCGCATGGTTTCCCTACCTGCCCAAAGCAGGGGATTCCAGGTTTGTAGTGGGAGTCTGAATGCTCAAAGATGATTTTGCTGATCGTGGTTGTGATCTCAGAGAAGCTTGTCCCAGTCAACTCCACTCCTGCAGGAAGAAGCATAAAGAATTAATTTGCCTATGCCTGACCAGAATCACTTTTACTCCAGGCCAACCCTCCGTTGCTGGACCAGCAATTCTGTTGACGCTCCTGGCCTCCAGGTAGGAAAACTTTAGGATTCCCGAAAAGCAAGAGTCTGCTTTTCTCCCTCATTCCTACTTGGCAGGCCCCTCTGCTGGGCTCTCCTGGGCTTATTACATGGCTCTTTGATCCAGATGATTCATACCTGTCTCCTCCTCTTTAATCTTAGCCTCCACATGGAGCTTTTTCTCATATCCACGTCTCCTGAGCTGGAATAACTTGGTCTCTACCATTTCAGAAATGCAGCCATAGTTGTCTGTCTGTTGGTGGAAAACAAACAAGACCATCATAGTCTCATTTATATAGCATTTACCCAACTTAATGAATCCATCACTGGGCATTGCTCTGAACTGGAAGAGGAGCCCATAACCTCACAGATCATTCCCTCTGTTGTTTTTATCAAAACTCAAAAAGCACATGAATGACTTGGCAAGGAGCACTTTGAAGTACTTGCAGCAACATCAGAGCAAAGCGTTTGGAACCTAGAAGTTTTTGTGTGTATGGGTGTGAAGTTTGAAATTGCCAACGCTTGATACAGAAGCATAGGGAATTATTCAAGTGTATGCCACACCAGAAATGTTTGCCAGGCATCAGGCACATTAGAATACAGCTGCTGACTTCAGTGCACAAGCTGTATGAGTGATACATAAACCAAAGCCTGTGTGTGTGTAGAAAGAAGATGACAGCTGGAGAAGTATTTCCAAAGCTTGCCACCTCTCTTCAGCATCTTCACGTATAAGGCAGGTCTCCACAAAAAAGGGAAGAGATGCCTGGAGCAGAGGTTAGCACCACAGCGTTCACATTTTATTTTAACATGGATAACAACAGCAGTGGCAGAGGCAATTGTAGGGATCGTACTGTAGTAGACCCCAAGGACCATAAGAATGTCTTCTGCTGGCTTTCTTGTCCTGGCATATTTCCACAATTGCTATTACCCCAGCTTCTGTCAATTAAGTGCACTGTTGCACCTGTCCATGCTCCAAACACGGTTCAGTTTTGCTCTCATAGACTTGCCAGTCTGAAGAGTGAAAAAAGTGGCAATTATTTTCTGTCTGTCTTAACCACTGCTGTTAAACCCATATTCCCTGCCTTCTTGCTCAAACTGTCACGCCTCCCCTGGTTTCTGCCGCTTTCCTGCTTCTAACACCAAGTTCTGATCCCATACATTGTCTCTAGTGTAAGCCAACCCCAACTCTGCTCTTGTTGCTTGTGCCTTTTCTATCTCACTGCTCTCTAATACTCTCTACACTTCATCTCTACAGTCCATCTGACCTTTTTTTGTGTTTCTTCCATCTCCATCAGCTTCTTGCCTTTTACACACATCTTCCTTACTGCACAGACCTTCGCCCTACTTTTACCTTTCGCATTTCGTCTTGCACCCAATCTTCTCTCCTTCTTCAGGCTTCCTTAAAATACACGGAGTCTCTCCCCTCTTCACACTACGCTTGTACATACTCAGAGCAAGCCTGTGCCTACAAGGCATGCTCAATAAACCACACTTTCTCCTATCACTCTGCCCACAAGAGTAATCATGGCTCACCTGTCCAGAGAACTCGGCACACACTGCTTTAGCCTCTTCGCCGTAGCAGCCGGTGGCTGTGTCTTCAAACTTTCGGCAGACACGGAAGCTCACGAGGCCAGGAACAGGCTTCCCAAATGTGTATCTACCAGCAGGAAGGATTGAAAGAAAAACAGAGCCATTAGGAATGTAAAAGGGATGGAGAAAAAGGACTAGCTCACCCCCAGTGGAGCTGGGACTCTCCCACAGAGCTGCCTCCAGGATACAGCAGGGTCATCACAGGAAATAAAAAGCAGGAAGAAATTTGGTAACATTTTAGGATCAAGCTTGGCAATGGGGGCCGGAGCACTGAATCTTATAGTCCTGATTGCGTCCCCAGGAATAACACATAAGTCTTCAGAACTCATTTACCCTAACACTGATTTAGTTGAGAGCATCCCTCATCTTGGAGAACATGTTGCAAATATCTACCCCACTGCTCAATTCTCATGGAACTGGTTTGTGGATGTATATGCGCTGGGTCTTTTGGCTCATCCTTCAGCCCAAGCTGCTTTCCCTGAGGGATGCGTGGAACATTGCTACGAGGAATCGAACGAGGTGCCCCAAAGGAAAGAGGGCAGCTGCATCACTTACAGTTTCCTCTCAGCAATGACAAGCAGAAGCCACAGTTAAAACACCATTCTCAGGTAAAGTAAACTGAAAACCTCTTCTCTGGCACTGTAGCTGGTCTGAAATCCTCCAAGACACAAAAAATACACAAGAAAAACCCTCCCCAAAATCAGAAGAACAATATGTTTCTACATGTTACATACAAAGTGCCCCAAGCAATAATTGCTGCCTTTTGTCTAATGGTAGACGTAATCTTTTTGGTCCTGGGACACTGAAATGGTTGAGAAGTGTAATGAAGTGTCATCGCTCAGTGCCCCAACTGGACTTGCAGCAGCAGCTGAAGAAAAACCTGAAGCCATGATGGACTTGAAAGAATGACACTCACAGACCACAGACTGTCACCTTCAGCCTCTCATCAAGAATGGTGATCACCTTGGGCATTTTCACCGTTACTTCGAATTTTGGCAGCACTGCAGCAGAACCAAAGGAAAACAGTTTATGTAGTGTGGAATAACATGAGACATGAAGGCTGCGCAAAGGCATTCTTACAAATGACCTGAAACCCTTTTGCATCTAAATGGTCAGATTTTAGAGGCTTCTGTCACCTGTACATCCCACTGATGTCAGTGAAAATCACAGGCACTCAGCAAACCACTGTGCCAGGTAAGAAGACAGGATTATTACACCAGCTATTAAAATACAGCAGCTTCTTAGATAACACATAGGAAACAGTTAAATAGAGAGTTATGTCAACAGAGGTCTCCCACAAACATACAGAACTGCGACTGCAGCCTGGTCTCTGCATTTCCGAAGCATGTAGATCTTACCAATTTGCAAAATAGGAAGACCCCATAGCTTCCCCGGTGAGTTAGCACAGGGTGATATCACATGCAAACCCAGCTGCAGGAGGGGAAGCGGATGGCGACCGTCTTGGGAGAACTAGGAGGGATTCAGGGCACAGGAAGAGTCTTGCAATTGAAAGAGGTCAAAGGACTTCCAGACTTGTCTTCCAGGACCTATCTCTGCTGCATGAGCCAGATCATGTCCGACCATGTAACAAGGGCTGCGGCTGGCTTGCTGGAGTGGGAAGCTGTGCTGGCTGTGACCATGTGCAGGTGCGTATCGGGATACCATTTCCTAGCCAAGCAAATGGAACTGGCATAGGGGTGACAACACCAGAGGTTACGGCACTAAGGCATCATGCAAGCTACGGGCTTAGCTTGTGGGGGAAGAAAGGCAAGATCTGAATTTACAGACAGCCCCAGCCTACACCAAAAGGTCAGAACTCTGGGCCTTAGACAAGGGAGACCCGGACCCATAGCATGACACTTGACAAGTGTGTAGCCAAGTGGAGATGAGGCTGTGGCCTTAAATCACCTCTGAAAGGAGATGAGGTTTGTGGTTGCCAGCACAGGCTGACCCAAGCACATTGCTCCTCCTGATGGGAGCCTTGCTGAGGTGGGCAGTCAGAAGAGCTGCACTGCATGGCCTGGGGCTTAGGGAGGAGTGGAGACATGTCAGTCAAGTCCTCCAGTCTTCATTCCTCAGAAAAGGATGATGCTTGGGAAGGAGAGGACACAAAGACATTTTTCCAGCCACGCTGGACATCTTGGTCAGATCTACCACCCTGTTCAATTAAGTTTTCATGTCCCACAGGACTAGCTGTTAGGAACTTGAAATTGCAGTGACAGTTACCATACTCCTCCACAGAGAAAGGATGCCGAATTGTCTTCCCAGAGGCCTTCTGTGCCACCACTGCGTAGGTCCCTTGCATAGGTTCAGAGGTGAGGTTGAAGAACAGCTGGATTAATCCCATCTTTAACTCTGCCTTTGTCCACTGGTACAGGCGGTTTTTCTTTGGGTCCTACAGATAATGGGATCACAAGGAGACTGTGAGAACGGTGGGAATCTGCAACAAGAACTAAAAAATCATTGGCAAAAGCAGTTTGAGGGGGGGGGCAGCCAAGGTGTTTCAGGAGGTTGCAGGGCAGGAGTGGGGGTCATTAGCAGAGCTGTGTGGGGAGTTCAGGGCTGGACAACAGAAGGAGCTGTAACCTGGGCCCAGAGCACATGGTTGCCACCACGTAACTTTAAGCTCTGTATATTCAAATTAATGTCATGGACCTGCTTAATACATAAAATAGACAAGAATCATCTTGAGGCAACCAGTAGTTATTCTGCACAGGTTGAGGTGCAGTAGATGTGCACATGAATTGAATGTTTGTACATACCTCAATATACACCAGCGGAAACTAGAAAAAGAAGAAAGGAAACAGCGTATTTAGAGCACAAGCAACACAATCAAATGACCAGGGTTATGATCGCGTTTCAGGGAACAAGCTGATCACTCAATGGGATAAGGAACAAAGTTCCTGGTACAGAGCAACAGAGCATTTTGAGGTACATCAAGGGGTGGGGGGCAATCCTTTGTATCAGGCAGAAAAGTCAGCTGAAATTACTAACTCTGGATGATCTGCAATACTAACAAGAGGAGGTGCACACTGTGATAATGGCAGATTTGCTTACTGCTGAATGTGTTTACACCAGCAGCGTTCATTTGCAGTTTGTCAAACCTTTCCAAGAATGCAGAAGGCAGTCTTATGCAGAAATTTGAAGAACAGACCCTGTCAACAAGATCTGAGCTAACCTAGGAATTCCACAATTATCTCAGTGTACTGAGAGCTCTCTCCAAAAGACACTTCTTTCCTCCTCCTCCCCACATAGATGACTTAAGGCCAAATAACTAGTGAAAAGGAAGTGTCATACTTACCACTTCATTCAAGGGACGGAAGTCTTTATCCAGAGAAACAATTCGGAACAGGACTGATGGAGAAAGCCAGACAATGAGGTTCCACATTGCAGTCATCAACCAGAAAACATCAGTTGCAAAAACAGATGGTACGACAGAGAACAAAGCTGTTCTCTTCTAAAGCAATTCCATTCACTAGAAAGCTGAGTCATGCTACAAGGTTACCCATGTAAGAAACTGCATGAATAAGAGGATGTTAAGAGCAAATCCATGGCAGTGTGAACATCTTAGTGATCATAGGCATCAGAATCTCATTAATTGGGACCAAAGTTAAATTTAAGTTGCCTTTGTCTTCTTTGCAAGGATACATCTTTACACTGGAATTCACATGAATCTTCTAATTTTGTTATAACTAGACTGACTTCTTCGGAAGGATGAATGCAAGCAAATTATTTCAGCACTTGGCTGCAAGTTTGTGTTGGCTCTGGATGGACAGAGAATTCAGTGCCTCTTTTAGGACATTCGTTTCTGTCCAGGCCAAATTTAGGAGACCAATGGACCAGAAGAAACAAATGGCTTATATAGTTCTCTTTGTCTTCATCGGGCAAAATCAGCTGCCGCTTTGAAAGCTATTTCGACGACTTAGTCTGAATTTTGGCCCTGTTTTCTACAGGAAAAATATGCAGTCTTCTTCTGATTTAATGCAGACCCTAACTGCATGGACCACACCAACAGAACCCCCCGTGACAGAGGGGGTGTGTGCAGGTGCCCCAGATACATGCATGTATCTTAAGGTTGCCCAAATTGTTCCTACATGGAGCATTAAAAATATAAGCTTCAACCATGAGGTTGCAGTTCTGACCCCCACTGAATGCACTGGACATCTGGCCAGCACAGTACCACGGTTTTAGTATGAATTTTTGCTTCCAACGCAAATCTCCACCCCTTCCCTGGTACCTGTCTGTCCAGGCTTGTAGATGGGTTTGTCTGTCTGCATGAAGACCAAGCTCTCAGAATTCTTGACCAGCACTGACTTGCGGCTGCTGAACTGCAGTGTCGCACCCTTCACCATCACAGTGATAAACGTGACTGGTGACGGGCTATTTGATTTTGGAAGCTGGAGAGTAAGAAGGCAACTATGTTATGGCCCACCTTTAAAGGTTTCCTGAACTGAACTGGCCTTCATGAAAGAAGAGATCTAATATAATCCCGATGGACCCAACACAGGTGAGGGGAACTATAATCAGGAACAAGAGATTGATCTTTACCTGTCCCCTATTCCTACTGCTGTGCAGTGATTGTGCAAATACTGTGCAGCAAATGAACTCCCAGCTCTGCCACCCAATTTTAAGAAATTGTTACCGCCCTGACCAAAACCTTTCTGTCTTTTTTCCTTCTGACTTTCACAGGGGCAATGGAACGATCCCCCTTCTTTTTCAGATAATGTCCCTAGTCCTTGCAGAACATTTCCTTTTCCAAACCAGAGATGCCAGATCTCTACACATCTCTCTCCAAGTGACAAAATTCAGTCTTCAGCCTATAGCTGACAAACCCAGACATAGACGCCAACCTGTTCAGTGTCCTGAAGGGCAGTTCTTCAGCCTTCAGGCCAAAGACATAATCTAGGTACTGAGCTAGATGACCAACTTTCCTAGTTGCCTATGACTTGTTATAGTCTCTGGGGCTATCAGTTATATTAAGGTTTGAATTTCCTGCTTCACCCTCTTTTTTCAGACACAGGCAATCACAGCTCTGTGTTCTTACGTTAATTCAGTGTACCATATCCACAAGGCAAAAAGTATCATCTGAGGTGCAAAAGCTCTACCCCAATTTGAAGGCATTCAATCTGTGACAATCTGTGGCTGTTAGAAGAATGATGTGGAGAGTCATTTGAAGAAGCTGTTCACCAAACAGCCGTCAGGAGCATCAGTACTAAAACCACTTCTTTCTCCTGGTCTCTCCTCCTCCTGTCCTTTCCAGGCTGACTTTCCAGGATTCAGTGTTTCCCATTCAGGCAGCGTGCTAAGGAGATCTCAGCAGTGACAAGGTGTTGAGGATGGACATAAACGTACCTTTGGCCAAGAGGGAAGTGAATACCTACACAGTGTTATTCTGGTCATTACTACTCAGTGTCCTTACAGTTTATCCCTGGCACAAGGGACCATCCCACAAGGATGAGATACTCACAGAGAAAGGGATGCAGGTGAACACGTCCTTCTCCGACACCACATCATCAATCAAGCTCCTGTTTTCCCCTTGATACTCGAGCGTGGCACTCAGCGTCACAGATTCATTCAGGTGGGTCAGCTGAACACAGACTTTCTCAGGAGAATCAGTGTGTATCAGAAAGGGCAGTAGCACCATATACTGCCTAGGAAGAGAGGGAAGGACGGTCAGAGGAGCAGGAACAGGTAACAGGAGCTATACAGAAAGAACAAATAAACCAATCTGATGACCACAGCCTTCACCGTACAGGGAGAGGGGCATTTTCTAGGAGTGTAACAAGACTTCCAGCATGTCTGTAACAGCAAGGGAAAGCAGAGATGTCAGTCTCAAAAGTAAAATACCACAGGAAATCCTTAATGCAAATGTCTGGAAGGGATATGTTTTTCCAGGTTGTGGCACAATAGCAGCACTTCCAACTGGTACCCTGAATAATGTCAGTGGGGAAAAGCCAGCTGTCACCTTCGCTAGACATTGTTAGTAGGATTCAGGAGCCACACAAGTGCCAGTACCCAGTGAATAAACACCATTGACTACACGCTGCAAACCATCCGTAGCACTATTCTCATTCTTCGCAGAGACCCAAAACTGCCACAGCGTGGTGCCAGATCTTAAGCAAAAATACTGGAGCAAATTTCAGGTTTTCAGGGAAGCAAGCCCCTCTGTCTCAGCCCAAGCAGGGGGTCCCTGCTCAGCCTTATGCAGCCTCGCTCCCAGCAAAGCAACCGGCCGGTGGTGTCCAGTGCCCAGCACCGCATCTCGGAATCAAACCGGATCCACCTAATGGCAGCAGTGCTTCTTTTTGGGTGGGCCAGGACTGGCTTTTGATGGGCATCACCAGAGGCTCTCATTGAGCAGCTGGGAGAAGAGCCCTCAAGCCCTCAGCAGTAAGGTAGGGGAGGCTCTGACACCTTTACGCCCATCAGTTGGTCTGCAGGGAGAAAGCTCTGGCCCCTCAGACCCCAACCCCGCGGTCTGCTTACCCTGTTTTTGGTGAAAGCACTGCAGCAACAGCCTTGCTTTGCTAGGGAGGAAAAGATATTGCCAAAAAGCCAAAGGAGAAAGTCTCTGGGATGTCAGGACCCCTCCTGCGCTGCTCCTGCCGTAAATACACACTCACAACACACACTCCCTTCACATACAAACGGGGCAAAAGAGGGTGAAGAAGGGATGCAGCACAATATACCCTCACAGACTTTAACACAGTCTTACAGTGCCTCATAGATCTGGGTGAGAAGGCAATTTTCATTGCATTAGCTGAGCTGAGAAATGTGAATTAGCAAACAAAGCCATTTCTAGTCATGCCAGATCTGTTATTTGTTCCCTTTTTTCTCATTATCAATCAAAAAAACACTCCTGTCTCCTGGGCATTTCAACCTGGGAGTAGGATAGTCAACCCAAAATAAAACCTTTCATTGTCTTTTCAAAAAAAAGTCTTTCTCTTAAGAAAAACTGAATGTGTAAACAGTTATAAAAAGTTGCTCTTCAAAAGAACCGACTTTTGTGCAGAAATTTTGTTAAAACCCTATCAATTCACTGAAGCAGCAAAAGGTATTCTCACGGACCTTTCCCTCTTTTTTCCTTTTTTTCTTCTCCCCCCCCTCGCACCCTCCCCCAAAGCTTTACTGATAGCTCAGTTTCACAGATTGTTTTGGGTCCCCCTGAAGCACTGGGGTTGCTGTTTGTAGAGGACACTTTACCCAGTCCTGTTGTCTTTATTCCTGGGTAACGGAAATTAAGCAGAAGATGAGACAAAAAGCAACAGGTACAGAAATACAACCAAGGTCTTCTGCCTGCCCAGAGACACCCCCCCACCCTGCGTAGCTTACGGCTCTGTGGCGGGCGAGGTGTCTCCAGGAAGGAGGAAGAGGAGAAGGAGAAAGATGTTTGGTTTGATGAACAGCCAGTCCTTCCCCATGGTGCAGAGCAGGTCGTGGTGAGGCAAGCAAACCCCAGCCTGGTCCGGTGCTGCTTGTACTCCCCTTCTGCTCTCCCAGTCAACCCCTTTATACCCTTCTCTGCAAACAGCCCAGGGGCTGGAGGAGATAAGGGCTGGCGGCCAGGGCCCATCCGGAAACGAGGAGAGGAGGTAATGAGGAACTGAAACCAGCAGCTCCAAGTCCGGGCAGGAGGCCAGGTGCTGGCGGGGAGCGGGAGGGGAGGGTGCCCAGCAGACTGGAGCTGTCTCTGGTTTTGGGGCAGGGCAGCAGGCTATGGAGGAGGAAAGGTGGGAGCTGAAGAAAAGAAGGGCTAACAGCAAAGGGCTTCCATTTCTGGGAGGGCTCCCTGTATGGAGCTGGCCATGGAGGCTGCTGGAGGAGCAGCAGCAGTTTGGTTTCCTTCAAACTGGGAGCGGGAGACTGAGCTAGGGTTTGGGAAACAAGAGTGGGGGTGCCTAACCCCTACTTGCAGGCAAGATCTGAAAACAGAGAGGGCAAACTCTGCAAACCTTCCCCTTCCACCCACCCTGCTCCCCTGTGCTCTCCATTCCTGGTCCCACCAGGGCTAATGCCAGGAAAAGGGGCCAGAAAGGGCCTGGACAATCAAGTCGTCTAAGATAATCTGGCCTTCACCCTGACAGAAACAGGACAGTGACATGATGGGAAGTTGCCAAAAGTTCAACCCATTAACAGCGTGTAACACATTAACCAGTTGCCCAGAGCTGCAGATCCCCTCACACAGCAGCACAGACGTGGCCTGGGTCTTGCGTTCCCTGTACTGGTTCTTGTTCCAGGTCAAGTTATTGGCACGTCTAGATCAAATTATTGCTGTCTGATGGAGTCCTTCCTTGTTTCATTATGTGAAAATCCACGTAATGCACTGTGATGGGCAATGCTGCATCATAGAGAGAAATTTCTTTTTGATCATTGTCTTTTCTGTCTTTACCTTGGCCTGCAGCAGGAGGATCAATGGTTCTGGTAATTATTACCCTTGCAAGTGGCAGTAGAATGTCTGTCTTACCTACAGTCCTAACGCAAACTCCAAAGAATGGAGATCTATGTTGGAGGATGTGAAGCACAATTTTAGGATCAAAAAGGATACAGGATGAAAGGGTACAGGATGAAATGGTTACCTGTCTGTCCTTCCCCTCTCCTACTGTCATCATCAGAAGTTTGGTAAGCTCAGGAACTTTGGAGTTAAGAAATCCAAGTGCAACGTGTTAACAAACCTTCATGACAGACCTCATTCTGCCCTGCGGTGACCTGCATGGGAAAGGAGAGGACAGTAGTGCATGTCCAGTTTCCTTGGGGACTGCACAGAAGACAGCCCAAGTTTGTGCTTTGCCTTTTCTATCTGATGCCTAAAGGTTGCTCTGCCTGCCCAAAAGAAATATAACCCAGGAAAATCTGTCTCACTTGCAGAGAAGAGGATTTGTACGTGGGTTGGTCAAAGCCTTTTTGAAGGTGACACTTTACATTGGTTTGTACAGGTCAGGAGCTGGACTGATTGAATACAAACCTGACACGAAAGAGGTGCAGAACTGCACCCAGCAGAGGAAGCTAGGGCTACCCTTTTTGGCAAATAGCCAAAGCACTCACACCACTCACAAGCCAGCTCCCAATCTTTAGGACCTTGGTCAAAAATGTGCTGTGTAGCCAAAAACTGAAGAGAAATGTTTTCAGTCAATTGAGGGGGGCAAGATTTTAAAGGCTTGAGAATCTCAGTAGGTACCAATTACCACGCACGGATACCGAACTGACTTTTAACATCTGCCCTCAAGCTGCTTGGCCTCCGTCCAATTCCCAATAGCAATTTGAGGCCCATCAGCCTCATTTCAAGGGTCTCTGCATGGCTCACGTCATTCAGTTTGTAGGTGGTGGCACAAGCAAGGCAGTGGCAATAGTTTTCCCCCCTCTCTTCTGCCATTTCCACCTGCTGTGTGTACAACTGAGAAGGCCCACAGGCTTTCTAGAGTTTTTTGGCTAGAATTTAAGGGGTTAACTCTAAGCTCCTCAAGAAAACTCCTGCCAGGTGTTGGCCTATCCATAAGGAAAATGTGTTTTAGTATTATCTTTCCTGGATTTCTCTCAGTGAATCTGAAGTTCTGTCATTTGGCATAGCTCAAAGGGACAGGTGTCCTGGTTGTGCAAAAAGAGCATGAAGTATCCTGTATCTGAACCAGGAATCCCACTGCATTCGTCGATAGCATCACAGAAGTGCTGGTTGGAGGGGAGCTCTGGAAGTTATGTAGTCTATCCTTTTGCTTAAAGCAGGACTGCTGCCAATGCTGCTGGCTGTGACTTTGTCATGTCAAATCCTGAAAATTTCCAAGGATGGAGAACCTACCATTTCTCCAGTGACCTGTTCCAGTGTTGCACTAATCTCTGGTGAAGATGTCTGTTCCTCACATCCAACCTGACCTCCCCAAGCTGCAGTTGCAGCCGTTGTCCCATGTTATATCTTCTGCCCTTACCAAGAAAGGTCATGTTCCAACATCCTTGTAACTGCCTTTCAAGTATTTGCAGGCAGCTATTTAATCACTCCAACCTCCTCTTGGTCAGCCTAAACAAGCCCAGCTCCCCGTGTCACTCCCTGTGGGTCATATGCTCCATAATCTGACCAGTTTGGTAGTCCTCCCTTGGTCCCTACCTAGTTTCTCCACGTTCCTCTTGAACTGGGGGTCAGCATACCAGGCATAGTCCAAGTACAGCCTCAGAAATGCCATGGAGAATGAGGATTATAACTTACCTCGATCTGCTGGTCATGCTCCTCCGGTATTTGTTCATTGCTGCTTACAGAGTTAATCCAAAAAGAAATTACTTCCAAGAAAATTAGCTTGTATCAATCAGCTATATCAACATGCTCTGCCAAAGATATTTGTTCAATTGCACCATTGAAATTAAAATCCACAGCTGGAAATCCTTTCCCTTCAAAGAACGGTCAACTTTTGAGGCAACCTAATGTATTTATTTATTTTAGAATTTCCTGGGCGTCTCTTTGGGATGAGATTGAGAAGCCATGTTTGAAGAGCTAAAAATTAAAATAGTCTAGTATGCATTGCACTGTGAAATCCCAGGGGAGGCAAAGCTGTTGTACTATTCACAAGGCAAACCAGGCAAGCTGAGACACATGCTCGCCTCACCTGTATGCATCATGGTTAACATGAGAAGCTGTTTCTTCACTGAGGTTCTCCGGTAAAGTAACTGCTAGGTTTTCTTCTGTAGATGTTACCACCATTTTGACAAAGCAAGAAAAGTCTCCAGTATTATTTCACAGGGCCTGGCAACTTTCTAGGAGTCAGGGACAGCATCTTTGTTTGATAGTTAAATGGACTCTGGCACAGTCAAAATGACTCGCCCAAAATAACCCAGACAACCTGAGATGAAAACTCGAAGTTTTTAACTCCTAGTACACTGCTTAAAACTGTGGTTTTCTTGCAGTTTCCCCAGGTCTGATTGTTGCAGGTATGATTATTGACAAGCAGACCTACCCTTGCTGGGAACATTCCCACCTTAAGCCCCTCAGCTCGGTGAATTCTATATGAGGCTCAGCAGACACCTGCTTAGCTGAGTATGCTAAGGTCTGTATTGTCATCTTCATCTGCCCTGATGCCTTCATGTGTTACATTCTCTGTGAATGTCAAGCCTCACATACTGGGGATATGCAATTGAAGGCATTCTGTAAATGGCAGTGTGAGGAATCTGCTGTTGCGTTGCAACTGAATTGCTCAAAACTGCATTAAGCTGCTTCTTTCAACCAGGTGATGCAAGGATAATTTGAAGAGAAAATCACTGGGTGGAAATAGCAGTTTTCTTTTTGGAAACAAGAACTTGTTTCTGTTTTCTCTGTGTTCTCATAGTTGTTTGTAGTCCTTATTTACATGTGGCAGAGCAGCATCAATCCCAATAACAATCACTTCCAACTTACTTGTAATCCTCCTCATGAACCCCTGATCTGGCATTTTCAGATGAAAACTCTGGTGCTTGGGTCAATTAGTTTCTCCCTAGCCCTTCCCCGTCATGCATCATACTGCTGAGTTCTTTGCTTTCATTATCTCTTAATTTCTGTCTTTCCTCCACACTTGCCTCCTCAACCTCATCTCCCCAGACCTTCTTACTCACCCACCTCTTTCTACCCAGATTTTCTTCCTTTTCCTTACCTTTAGCAGATCTCTCACAGAATCACAGAGTGGTTGAACTTGGAAGGGACCTCTTGAGCTCATCTGGTCCAACCCCTCTGCTCAAGTAGGGCCACCTACAACTGGTTGCCCAGGACAATGTCCAGGCAGCTTTTGAGTATCTCCAAGGATGGAGACCCCCCACAACCTCCCTGGGCAACCTGCGTCAGTTCTCAGTCACCCTCACAGTAAAAAAGTGTTCCCTGATGTTCAGAGGGAACCTCCTGTCTTTCAGTTTGTGCCCATGGACTCTGGTCCTCTCACTGGGCACCACTGAACAGAGCCTGGC
>NW_009613099.1:16630-16888 GCF_000690535.1 Cariama cristata | reverse complement strand
GGAAGAGCAGCTGGAAAGCTGCCCGGTGGGAAAGGACGTGGAGGTGCTGGTGGACAGCCGGCTGAACATGAGCAGTGTGCCCAGGTGGCCAAGAAGGCCAACAGCATCCTGGCCTGTATCAGCAATTGTGTGGCCGGCAGGATCGTCCTGGGCAGTGATCACAGGGCAGCGATCGTCCCCCTGTACTCGGCACTGGTGAGGCCGCACCTCGAGTGCTGTGTCCAGTTCTGGGACCCTCACTACCAGAAAGCCCTTGAG
>NW_009613099.1:1067-16465 GCF_000690535.1 Cariama cristata | reverse complement strand
GGGGTCGGTCTCTTCTCCCAAGTAACCAGCGATAGGACAAGAGGAAATGGCCTCAAGATGCACCAAGGAAGGTTTAGATTGGATATTAGGAAAAATATCTTCACCAAAAGGGTTGTCAAGCACTGCAACAGGCTGGAACCAACCCTGGAGGTATTTAAGAGACGTGTAGAAGTGGCACTTAGGGACATGGTTTAGTGGTGGACTTGGCAGTGCTAGGTTAACAGTTGGACTTGATGATCTTAAAGGTATTTTCCAACCTAGGTGAATCTATGATTTTGTGCTGAGAAAGGTAGAATTAGAAAAGCATTTGTTTTATTTTTAGCTGTCTTGAATGCAGTGTAGCAGCTGGAGATAAGGAGAGCCAATACCATACACTGAATCTCCTCTAGAGGCTGCTGGAAGTGCTCCATACGTTTCTGGCAGCCTTTGTGCGGGTACCCTCCTCCTAGTGGGTTTTGTCACTTAAACCCGTTTCTTCAGAAAATTGGGGGAAGATCAGGTGTTGGGAGAAGTGTTACAAAATGGTGCTGTCAGGCTCTTCAAAGGGGCGTGCACCTGTATGTATATCAGATAAATACTCACAGTGTTTTCACCACAATCTTGAATAGCCAGTTTTCAATTTTCCAGATACAACTGAAATGCATGTGCGTTGATGTGTGGGACTCCTGATGCCCTGAGTGTCCTGGTGTGCTAGCTCTGTGCAGAGCATGGTCTGGTGCCCTTGGGAGTGAAGGCGCCTGCCTTCAGCCGGCTTTGGATCAGGCCCTCGGTAACGGGACGTCACATCGCATCGTTCACAGTAAATCCTGCCTTTGGTCTCCCTTAAGCGCAGCTGCTAGCGAAGGCCAGCGGCCATGTGTGTGTTGCCATATTTGTCATTAAGCATTTGAGAGATCGTTTGACAAATTCTCTGAGATTGAGTGACAGTCCTATGAAGACAAGCAATTGTGGCTCATCGGGTGACAGTTCCCCACATTTGTTAGAGTTGATTTTAAGTGTAGTTTTCCAGGATTCTGGAATTCTGCTTGTCGTTTTCTGTCAAGGTACATTTCAATTAACTTGCATTGTTTTCATCCCAGCCCTGTGCACACGCTTCTTTATGGTCTTTGGTTTTGCTGTCTGTTACAGATCAGCTGCTGTATTTATGATAGGACCCAAACCCAATGATGCAGTCTGTGCATTTTTTGAGTAATTTTTGTTTAGATTCCTTTGTTCTTTGGTATCTGTAAGCTCTCAAGTCTTCCTTCCATGCTAGGCACATGATGATGTTGTCAGATTTTGAACTGATGCTCTGCGTTACTTGAAACAGAGTACGATTCCAAAGACTTGCACCGCTGAGGTCTGAAGGTGGTGAAATACCATCTCGTATCACTCTTGACATGAAATTCCCTTTCTAAAAAAAAAAATATTTAGAAGTATGTCAGTATGTTTCCTGGCAAGTAAATTATGCGGCTGTAATGAATATGAAGCATGGAATATGGTGGTGTGTAATTTTCTTAGGCCAAGCATGTTATAACTATGGTATGGTGTATTTTATTTATTATATTAATGCCTTCGTTGTGACCAATGAAGGTGCTGTATTCTTTGCAAACGCCTGTGTAAAGACGCAAGTGCCTTTGTGTTGCTGGCTTAGGAAGTTCTACAGCGGTGAATATTAAACACCGCTTTTGTTAGTGGTGTGGGAGGGAGACACTCGCTGTGCGGTTCATGTCGTGAGTTGGTGACACTGGAAGCTGGCGCTGAAGTCTGAGCAGGATTTCTTCAGGAGAGCTGTCGCCGTGGCTTGCTGTCCTGGTAAGACTGCAGTGCAGTGGGTTTTGCTGCTCTTCTGGTGTGTTATTTTGCGTGTGATATGGGTAGGAAGTGGACGCACGTGCTATTGCGGTGGGCCATGTTCTTAGACTGTGACATGAGTGTCCATGATGGCAGAAGACCCTAGAACTGATGTTAATGGAGGTCAACGGACGTCAGCAGCCTGGCTAAAAACCCCTAGGGAGCTGGTGACGGCAACCTGCTTTTGGGCAGCTTTAGTATTGGCACATCTTGCACTTCCCTGTGCCTGGAGCAGATCTGCTTTGTGCAGGGGGAAATCCGGCACTAGAGTAGCCCCTGGCATGGGGCGTTTGGACTGATTTGGAGTTAGGAATAAGGAGCAGAGGCGCAGACATCTGGATAAGTATTATTTCGGGTCACATTATTTTGTTATGAAATAACAACAAAGCAAGAGGAATGCGATTGGCCAAGAAAAGCTTCAAGCTGTGCGAGCGTTTTACTGAATAATGCAGGCTGGGGCTTGCCTGGCTTATGTAATAATGGAGGAAAAATCATCCGTGCTTTTCAGATGGCTAAAGATATCTGGCTTTAATCAAAGTGAATCCAGGTGAACCCAAAATATTCAGGTGTCCTGCTGTATCAGGCCGTCTTGTCAAGTCATGCTCTAAATGAGCGGTGCAGAAACAAGCGCAAAAGAACTCCTGTGTTATTTTTGATCTTGCAGTGCATCTTGCATTTAGTAGTACCTGGAGTGTAGCGTTGTGCCAGCTTCTAAATAAAAATACAGTGATGTTTTTTAGGCCGGGATGTCGCTGACCTGCAGAATTCTGCAGTAATGACAATGGTTGGGTGTAAAAGATCTTCACAAGCTCGGGGGGAGCTCAACGTGAGAAATAGGGGGGTAATATGATTTGAAGTGGGATTCAATTTAAATTTAAAAAAGCAAATCTCCCTGATTTTGACCTACCTTTTCCTATTGTGTATATATCATCCTGTAAAGATCCTAATCCATTTATAAAATATTGCAGCTAAAGGGTAACATTTGCTTACTAAATATTTGCTGGCTGGCTTTCTTGTAGTCCATCCTTTGTTTAAAACGCTTTATGCCTGGGAGTAGCAGAGACTGCAGAAACATGAGTGTTTGGAGTAAGCACCCGAGATGAAATGGTTAATTAGAAATGGAAAGGCGAGGGTGCCGATAGCCTCGTGTGGGGAAAGTTGTGGGCTGAGGGACGACTTCGGCTGTGTCTGGGTGACACGTCGTCCCTGGGGAGGAGGAACCAGCCTTGCATTGGCAGAGGCTGCGTTTCCCAACCCGACCGTGCTGTCTGCTGGTCTGGGAGGAAGAGCTGAGGAGGAGGAGGAAGGGCCGGAGAGTGAGGGAAACATGCTGAGCAGCCATGCCAAGAGCCCATAGACATTTCAGCTGCTTTGAATATAGAGGTGCTTTGATCTACAGTGAATAAACCGATAATGCTTAAATTATGAATTCCTTTTCTTTGTCTGAAAAGCTGGATTAACGTGGCTTTGTTCGAGCGGTGATTATTGAGCAACTTTTTTTTTTTTCTGAAAGGGCTGCTAGATTTGTGTTTACAGCTGGGTGCTACGATCGTGCTGTGCTGGTGGAGGGGCTTGGTAACACAACAGCTCTCGCACGTCCTCCGTTCCTCTGCTTCTGGTTGAACTGTAAACTCCGCTGAAAATAGGGCCTCGGCTGCCTTCGTTACAGTATGGAGCTAATGATTAATCAATCGGCATGAGTTGCAGACGGGAAGAGACACTAAAAAGCCTTGTTTTCGTTAGGGTCTGCGGATTCGGAGCCGAGCGAATGCACCTCTTTGTTTTCTGTTCAGTCTGCCAGCGATTGCAAAATGCAGCCTTCTTGGAAAGGCTGACACACAGGTATAAAGATAGGAGGCGAAGGTTGAGAGGAGCCGCTCTGTGAACGTTACCAAAGGTCGCGGTGATGCCTCCCCTTGTCTTTTGTCCCCTCTTCCCAGCCCTCGCACCTGGACAAAGGTTGCTCCTCGGAGCGCATTCGCCTCCATCTTGCCTTAACTTGTGATCTGCGTAACGAAATGCGGCGTTACCACTGCCTTTCCTCCCCTGGCCCTCCGGAAAGTGTTGTGTTTTTTTTTCTCGTAATGTATTATTCTGCTGCAGTAAACCTGTCCGGTGATGCAGCACTGCAGATCTCCCCTCCTCTCCCCTTGCTGCGGTCCTCCTCCCAGCAGCATCTGCCAAGACGGGAGCAGCTCGGAGAGACGCCAATGGGTGGGGCTGGGTCGGATCACTAGACAGATTAATCTTCACGGTGGGGGACCGAAGGATGTGTGTAATCACAGGACCACGTTGGGGCAAGGAAAATGCAAACCTTCCTCTTCCAGCAGCTGTCCTTGAATACTCAGGGCTCTCTCCTTCTCAGTTTTCTTTCATCCCCTCGGCTTCTGCTCCCTTTCTCCTCCCCCGCCTCGGCCTCCCTCGCTTTCGGCAAAGACGATTGTCACAGATTATCCTTGGGGCTCGTCAAGGGTACGGTGCAGGGCACCACAGCACTGCGTATATTTATGTGTCTGGATAACGGATGGATTAAAACGTGCCGTCTCCGAGTGGGGTGATTTAGGACCGTGGCTGCGGTGGAACACAGTAGCAGCCTCCCCCATCCATTTCTTACTTAGGGAAAAAAAAAATAATTTTTTAATTCATGGCAAAAAAAGTACACTTTTCCCAATATAAAAATTAAGCTCCGGCTGGAAGAGTTGTGTGTTTTCCGGGTGATTTTGTTGGTACATGGGAAGCATATTACATCAATGTTCTGTATCTTCTGTGCTTTTTGGACAGCATTGGCTTGAATATTTGGACATTTGAACACATTCTGGATCTTCTGCAGCAAAGGAAAAATAATTGATGTCTGTCTGTGTGTATGTTATAATAACACGTACGTGTTGCGATTTCAGAATTGGGAAATAATTGTCAGGATGGTGAGCAGGAAGTCTTTCAGATCCCATTTCTGATGTATCTGGCAGGCAGCACTTCGTACGAAGTAGGCTGTGGTGACTGCAGTCAGAAGGTCAATTAGGATTTTAGGTTTTTTGAGTAGTGCCAAGATACTGTTCCCCCCCCAAAGACTGTAGACAAAGTATGGGCTCGTGTTGCCAGAAACTGGATGTGTAAACAGTGAGCGAATGGAAAGTACATGTTCTGACCAGTCACTCCTGTAACTACATTATTTAGAAGAAAAACTCAGCTCACTCATGAGAGTGAGCGCACTGTGTCCTACTACACACCTTTCCTTTGTTGTCTGTAGAGAACCGGCACTGAAACGCATGTTACAGGGTGATGCGAACTAGGATACCTAATTATTTTCCATATTTTTTGTGATGTTCATTATAGGCTCTTTCCTGTTTTCCTTCCTGCTTCCTTTCCTGTTCCTTCTCTCTTTACGTGTGCTACATCCAATTAGGCTGGTTTTTTTTCCTTGCACAGATTTTATTAACCATATCCTCTACTTTTTTGGTCTTTCTAAATCCTGCCTTCAAGGAAAGATAACCATACCCAGCTTCAGAAGAGTGCAAACTTTGAGAAGTATCTTTCCTGCAGTACTGTTCGCCATTATTTGCTCCTCGCGGTTTTTAATTAGAATAAAAAATGAGCGCATCAGTTTGGTATCACAGGTTAGGAAACTCCCGAGAATTAATGCCACCATGCTGTACCCACGGGCACGAAGGTGGCAAGCTCTGCTCTGGACAGCTTAGAGGCAAGAATGTCTCCCCATATGCAGCCTTGCCTTTTTATGCCTAACAAGGCGCTTTTTGACGTGAAAGATGCTCTTGTTTGTGCATGTGTTCCTTAATGGACAGTGCGCCGTATTCAGTGGAGTATAAACCAGAGAAAAATGAGATCCAAGTCCAAACCAGATTATATATAAAGTATAGTAGGTCAGGTTGGAATGAGAAGCTGGCAGTCAGCGAGGCAGGTTTTCAAATTGTATTTGAGGATTAGTCATCCAAAAACAGTGATGAAATTTTAAGGTGTATGGAAAGCCATGCAGAAAGCAGAGGCAGATGCAGGTTCTGGCAGCATTTGCTCCTCAGACAGGCAGTTGTATTAGCTTTTTCCTAGGTGTATACCTGAAAACATCTTTTCTTGTTTAAGATCTGCATACATCTGTTCAGCATTCTGCTGCCTTTGTGAATGGAATTTTCTTTTGCAATAATTCTTCACAGAGTTTACAAATGTTTCTTGATTAGTCTTTTATTTGTGTGTCCCTTTCCCGCTTGTCAGTGCATTCAAAAAATGTGCTTTTTGCCTCTCTCTGTCATGGATTAACAACTGCGGGAAAAGCGCTTCACTGTTTTGCTCAAAATCTCTTGTCTGAGAGAAATGACCAACTGAAATGCGACCTGCAGTTCTTGGCTGTTTTAAAATCTCGCTGTGTTCATACTCTTCCCCTTTTATCCTTTCTGCTATGAGTTGATGCAAGTTGCTTGAAAGCATTTTTACATCATGTCAAGTTGAACCCCAGAAGCACCCCAGTCCAGGGGTGCTGGCGTCGGCCACGCTTCAAAAGTGTCCTGTGAGGCTGTTGTAAATAAATGGGAACGAGGATCAGAATGAAGACTCTTGGTTTAGCGTTGAATGGATTAAATACAGACCGGAGTAGTGGAATTGCTGTGGCAAGGTCGTTTTTTTTCTTGAGAAAATTGCAGAGATGTCTTTATTTTTACTTGTTGTGACACGGTTTTGTTTTAATTATGTCTTGCTCGTCAGATTAAAAATGAAGAAGGGCTGCTCTAATTGCGAATACCTTTCTATTTCTTCAGCTGCTGTTGCTCTGTTGTTATAAAAAGGGCACTCTCATGGTAGGCTAACCGAAAGAAAGGAGTTCTGAATGTAACAAAGGAAAGTTCAAATGGCTTTTCCCCTCTTTTTGAAAATGCGTCTTCCAGCCTCTGCTGTGCTTTGAGATCGGTTTTGCTGCGGTATGGGTGTGGTTTGAAACCGACGTTGAATTTGCAGGAGGCAATGTTACATCAAACGCTGTCTTTTTCCACCAGCACTAATATACGTGTTCTGCTTTGCTTCTCTTCCAGATATGGACGTGTCGAAAGTGTCAAAATACTCCCCAAGAGGGGGTCGGAAGGCGGAGTGGCAGCGTTTGTGGATTTTGTGGACATCAAAAGTGCGCAGAAAGCACACAACTCTGTCAACAAAATGGGAGATAGAGACCTACGGACGGATTATAATGAACCAGGAACCATTCCCAGTGCTGCTCGGGGATTGGATGATACAGTTTCCATAGCATCTCGTAGTAGAGAGGTTTCTGGGTTCAGAGGAGGTGGGGGGGGGCCCACTTATGGCCCCCCACCATCGCTTCATGCACGGGAAGGACGTTATGAGCGGAGACTTGATGGGTAAGTTCCAAGGTTTCTCTAGGCAGGTATTTTGTATTTGATATGGTGAGAAACACAAACTCGTATCTAGGGCCCCCAGATGGATTTAAAATTTTGGGAATTATCTATGTTTCCTATTTTGGGTTGGAAACGGAAGTGATTTCTATCCCAGTGGCTGGTACCTTGTGGATCCGTAGAGGATGTTTTCTGCAGCTGGTTGGATATCTACACTTGAAATGAGGTGGTTTTAAGATGGAAGATTTCCTTTGGCCAGCACCGATATTGGAGTTACTCTTTTCTAGAAGTAACGGTTCCATTTCTTGGATAATATTAAGGCCTTGCTCGGATGTATCCCTGCTGCCAGATGGAGCTATCTTACTCTACAACATGTGGTGAAGTTCTCTGTGGAGTATCTTCGGAATACTAGAACCTAAAATTCTGTGAAAGCTTGATGCCTAGTTCTCAGTTCTCACTATACGCAGTTGGTATGTTAATTGGATTGTCACCACAAAATTCCTAGTAGACTTTAATGATGCAGCCCCTTGGATTCTACAGACACCACTTAGCCATGGAAATAACGCTTGGATGGAGAAGACCGAAGGCAGCTTGTGATGTTTCCATTTTGGATCTACATCATTTCCAAGTTATTGGGATTATTCTTTCTGATGGTATTGGCAAAAAGAAATGATGGACATTACTAAATTTTGGAAATTATAGTGGTTTTTTGTTAATGCTGGGATAAGAACTACTGCCTTGAATTTATTGGATGGTATACAGTCAAGACGCCAGTAGCCATGGGGAGTGGATTACTATCTAGTCTCTTAAAAAGCTCTTTGCTGCTCCACATTAAATATACCTTAGTTTTAAGGACGTGGTGCTAATACCAGTTTGTGGATACGCCAGTGAAAAATGACTGGGCTGGATGGTTACAAAGGCGGCTAGAGGATGCCTGCTGGCCAGCAGCGATGAGTGCCCTCGTGCATTGGGTGATCTTCTACCAGCTGCTTGATTCAGACATAGGGCTGGAAATTAAAATAATGGATCTATTTAAGTGCCTACTGTCGCAAGAAAGAAGTCTGGGGGTTTCAGAGTTATGGTTTCAGTCTGGGACTACTTCCTTCCAGTGGAATTTTTTTTTTGTCTTGTCACTAAGATTTTTTTTTTTTTCTTGTTGATTCATCTAAAATATCATTTGACACCCTTGCCCATTAAGAACGTGGATTACCCCTGTAAGAGGGGCCAAAATTGGGGAAGTTATGTTCACAATTCTCTCCCTAGATTTAATTGGGAATATAGGTCGTGTTTCCACACTTGGAAAAGGTTGGTATGTCCTGCCCTGTGTATATTAGCCCCTCTCCTAACCCAAGTCAAACCCTCTCTTTCCACTAACTCCAGTAGTACTTAGTACTAATAGATAAATCAAAAAAGCACTGTAGCCATTAGATTTTCAGCTCTGCTAGCTCCTCTGTCTGTCTTCTGTGTCCTTTTCATGGATAAGGACTTTGTTCTTTTATGTCAGCTATATAGCAGTAACCCTCTAGAAAATACTGCTTTTTCTTTTACCTCATTAAATCAGCTTTCACTGATTAACACTTTGTAGAATGCTAAACGCAATCGTTTATACAATTGTTGATCTTGGTCCTTCAAAAGGGGGGAAAAACCAGAGGCGGGTTTCTGTGCCAGATCCTGAAATATCTTTCAAAATGCCATTGTTGCGAGCAAGAGATAATGAAAATAGAAAGGCAACAATGAATTTCAAGCGGATATATAAGTTGCAGTGGTTAGGTAGTTTCTTATATATAATTTGAGAGAAAAAATGCAGGCAAAACATGAGCTAGCTCTGTAGGGAGCTTGAAAAGGAGTTATAATTTAACCACAGGCTGAATAGAGGATTAAGAATCTAGTGATTCATTAGAGAAGGAATGGAAGGAACTTCCTGAGATGTTAATCGAAAAAGATTCCCATTGTCAGTTTATAAAAGATACCTGAAGTATTTCTGCCATTTTAGATAGAAGACAGACCTGTGATGCAGGAGAGGAGGAGGAAGCACAAGGCAGAATTGGGTTATTAGGATTCAGGGGACTGAAGTGACTAATAATTGATTCTGAAGGAAGAATCCGAGAGAGAAGGCTGAGGAAAAAAAAAGGTTGAAATGTCCTTCATAAGATGGATAATTAAATTTTTAAATTAACTTTGACTACTCTGACATACTTAGAATTTCGCAAGTGTTTTTTAAACATTCAACGGAATCATTCTTGATCTTTCATTTTGTGGATGTAACTTAGACATACCGTCCTGGTACTTGTCTAAATTAGACTACTAAACTATTTGTAATGTTCTTTTAACTTTATCTGTCAGTTTTACTATCTCTTTATTTGAGAGATCACACTAACTTTCTTGGAACATAGAGCCTTTCTCAATTGACAAAAATGTTTGAAATACTTAAAGAAAATGGACCTTAGCTACTTGAAAGTAGCGTGCTTGTGAAGATACAAATTCTGTGATTGCAGTAACAATAGCAGTCTCAACAAACAGAAACACCTACTGAAAAATTCAACTTATAGTCCTTGTGTAAGGTCTTAGTATCTTTTGGGGGCCTGCATCCTTGCAGTTTTAAGTATTCTGACATTAGTAATCAAGATGTTTCTTTAGGGTATGCAGCTTTGATGAGAATCGAGTGTAGCAGTCTGATAAAAGCAAAATTCCCTCTAAGAGAATGAAATATTTTAGAACAGCAACAAGAAAACCCCTGATTTTCTGGGTCTTCTCTGTGGGTTATGCTACCCCTTTTGAAAGCAGCTTCTTACCTCTGGGTCATGCTTTGCACGGAGGCTTTCATGGCTACAGCCCAATTTGCGATGCCATTTTTGCAGAAGAGTAATTAGAAGAGCTCCAGTAATTACCAAATTCCAGAAAAATTTTTGAAGCTCTTGAGCAAAAATGGAGGGAGGAAAAAAAAAAAGAGTTAATGATGATGTCCACAAATGTGAAGTTTTTCTTGTTTACTGAATTTAAAAGAAAAAAAATAAACACAACTTAAATGAGGATTCTGCACTGGAAAGCAGCGTTTTTTTCCTGTGCAGGCAAGATGCTAGTCATGAAAGCCCGATACTATGATTAAAACAAAATGATTGCTGAGCTTTATCGTATACGATTTGTAACTTCGGAGTCAAGTAAAATGTTTTTAAGTTTGTCAGTGTTTGCTTGATAGGTTATTGCTGTTTAGTGGAGAAGCAGTGGCATAAATTAAGTACAGTGCTGATGTGAATGTTTGCATGATTTGCTTTTAGTTGTGCTTGCCCCTCTCTGATGAAATATTTTTCCCCCTTCCTAAATGCAGGGCTTCAGATAACAGGGAGCGTGCTTATGAACATAGTGCCTATGGACACCATGAGCGGGGGACGGGAGGATTTGATCGGACGAGACATTACGATCAGGATTACTATAGAGATCCTCGAGAGCGGACTTTACAACACGGGCTCTATTATACTTCTCGCAGTCGAAGTCCAAACCGTTTTGATGCTCACGACCCCCGTTACGAACCTAGGGCCCGGGAGCAGTTTACATTGCCCAGTGTGGTACACAGGGATATCTACAGGGATGATATTACACGGGAGGTACGAGGCAGAAGGCCGGAGAGGAATTACCAGCACAGCAGGAGTCGGTCGCCGCATTCGTCCCAGTCCAGGACCCAGTCCCCGCAGCGGCTGGCCAGCCAGGCGTCCAGGCCGCCCAGCGGTCCAGACCCCCCCGCTCCCCCAGCGGCAGCGGATCCAGGAGCAGATCTTCCAGCAGCGACTCCATCAGCAGCAGCAGCAGTACCAGCAGCGACAGGTAGGTTAGGTCACTGCCGGTTGTTGCCTGACCCAAAGCGACCATCCCGTGGGTTTTGCAGGTCGTTTTCTGAGGCACGGCGAGGAGTTGTGAGCCTGGGCTGTGAAAATACAAGGTGTTGTGTGGCAAAGCATTATTCATTGATGTAGAAGTAAACCGGCGTGAAGTGTAAAAAGGCTAAGTTGGCACGAAACAGATCCGAGGGGAATGCTGTTGCTGTCGTTAATTATTTTCCATGGTGGATCTGCGCAGCATCCGTAAGGCGTTAGCTAGGCAAAGCGGGGATGTAGGGACACGAGGCCTTGCTATGCCCCTGCCTGCTGCCTGCTTGGAGAATGGGGTAACTCCGATTTGCCTAAGTGAGGGAATAAGTAAATTTATGATCAACTACTTTTTACAGGACACATTTTAAAATACTTCGGGAAATGATGAGTGATACTGCTCAGTTTCCTCCCGTTCCCTGTCGCCACTAACATTTACAAGGTTGATATGTTGCCTTTCTGTTTTTTCCCCCGTTGCCTCACAGCAAAAAATTGTAGACTTGGAACAATTTAAAATAAATCCAAGTACGCGTTTCCTAGCGGTACACCATGTCCTTGGTTCTGCAGTAGCCTCAGTAGGTCTCTCTTTGTGTGGCTTCATAAACTACAAACGGTGGGGAGAAACAGAGCACTAGAGCTAATCACTGCATTTCTTTTAATAATTTGCAAATTCATGTTGAAATGCCTCTCAGATATTTAGCTTTTAAAAAGTAAATTCACCCTAAGAGTGGAAACCAAGAAGCTACCACTGCACCCGTAAATGTTACATGCTCTGTTTGGTGAAGAGCTCTGTTCTGGAGACGTTTCCTTTGCGTACATGTTCTTTTCCAAAACTGAAAATATTCATTAAATAAATAAGTATATCAATATAATAAATACTTAGTGTTCCATTATCACTATGAATGGAATTTTACCACTGGTAACTCTCTAATCAAGGTGGTCATTCTCATAAAACCGTACCTGCTTGAACGTTGGCCCTTGTGGAGGGGTTAGAGCAGCTGACACTGGACAGTGTGACGAAGTGAAAAGGAGGAAATCGGTTTCTCCTCTTCTGATCTCCACACCCTCCTGATGTCTAAAGAACCGTGCCAAGATTTATTTACTTCTGTTAATTATTGTTTTCTCCTGGATTTAGAAATCCAGGCCCTGTCTTGGCTGGAGAGCAAGTGGAGAGAGAGGCACCTCTGGAATATCTGAGGTGACTTTTAGGCTGCTTTTTTAAAGGCTTGTTCGTTTATTTCGAACACCTCTTTCTCAATGAGATCTTAACACTTAAGATAAAGACAACCCTTTGTCAAAGATTTTCATGCTTTCACAGCTTAAAAAAATTGGTGAGACTTCCAGAGGTCTCCAAAAAAAAAAACCCTAGAGAAGATGAATTGAAAGGAGGCCTGGTTACATTAAAGGTTTAAAAAAAAAATTCCAAGCAGGAGAAAAAAAAATAAATCTCTTCTGGTGCTCCTTTGCTCATTGCAGAATAGATAGAAGGGAATCCAAGAAACTGGTAATATTTTTAAAATGTCATTGTTGCGATGTCGAGACAGGATGAAATACTGTTCTGAATTTGAGAGGACTAAATATGATCCCACTGGAACAAAGTTTTAAGATTTAATCAGAAGATAAGCAGCATCTGCTCTGCTTTAGCATTTCATTTTCTTGGCAATTTCTAGTTGTAGTAATGGAAAACTAGATGATACTCTGGGAGGAAAGGGAAATAAACTTTTCTTTTCCTTATTAATACAGCAAATTCAAATTCAATAGAGCAAGTGATGGAATCTGATGGATAGTATATTTCATTTTGAAGGTTCAGACAAGAGTTTCACATGTTTCTGAGCAGTGAGTTAGATATTAATAAACATTTAACCATATCTTTTCTTTGTAAAGCAAAACCCAACCTGGCCTTGAAGTCTTTTAAAACACAAGTGGACTTTTCTGTTAAATTTTTAACACATTTTGAATTTAGCAATGTAAATTGTTCATGCCTCATACCTTGTGGTAAGTGAAAGCTACCTCGGTTCCTTTTTACTGGTAAGGTCATCCTACTTGCTGTGCAATATATTCAGGTTTCATATACCCAGACCAGGCAGAAATTTATTTGCATCTCCATACCCTGGGTGGTAAATTCTGGCCGTGTCATCCCCAGATTGATTTACCAAATTCCCTGTATATTTTTCATTTCTAGAGTGGGATTTATCTGGAACAACTAAGGATGGTTTGTTATTGTCTGAAGAAGAATTACTTCTTGCAATTTCCATAGTACTTCTCAGAGATTTTAGCAAAATAGAGATCCTCTTATGGCTTTATTATAAGCAGAAATGGCCGATTTTGTCATACTGTGAAATTATTAAGGTCTTTATGACACTGAATTCTTCTGAAATTGTACATCTTGAAGTCACTCAAGTCTCCTCCTGTCTGTCTCCTGCGTGGCAGGGTGGAAAAGGCAAAACAAGTTGTGTTTGCTGAGGGAGGTGGGTCTGGCACCCACGCTCCTCTGAATGTTTGGGGACAAACGCTGGAGTCCGTGGAAACTCGTGGGTGTTAAACACTTGTGAGAATTTTTATGTGTGGCACCGTCCTTCAGGTGCTGTGAAAAACGAGCAGAAAGGCGGCAAAGGAGAAGTTTGGGCTCCGTTCCTTGTGGTTTTCAGAGAGCTGTGCAAAGTAAATGCAACTTTGGTTAAATGGAGATGGTTTTCTTGGGCGATAACGTGAGGAAAGATGCTCTGCAGGTGGTTTTAAAAAAGGAAAAAAGCCTTTATTTCATAAAGATTCGGAGTTTGTTGCATTGGATCTCAGCTAAGCTTTGCTTTAAAGGTATATTCGGAGGCCTTTACAGCGGATTTGTAATGGCAGCTGCAAAGGAGTCATTTAGAAGAGAAGACCAAAAAGAACACGGTAAAAATAACCTGTATTCTCTGAAAGAGGGCTTTATCTGGTGTATTTTGTGGCCTCTCAGAGGTTGCACAGGGGCCTGAGGTGGGGAAGCTGGTAGATGTGGATGCTTCCTGCGGGAGCTGCTTTCTCTGATGGCGTCACCTGTGGATTTGAGGAAGAGTTTGTGTTTTGAAGTCGCCTTAGCGTGAGATTTCTCATTCCCCACCCATGCTATGGAAAAGGGTCGTTAGGTTTTCTTTATTGCCTTGAAAGAGTAAAAAAGCCTCAAAAATTGTATTTGAATTGTCCACCACTAGAAGCCTTAATTATTTCCATTTTGTTAATTCGAACGTGCACCCCAAATGATACATTAGCAAACATTTTCTGTACTGTGTCACAGAAGAAGCTGCGTATGCACGGAAGCTGTGCTGTCCCATAGGAAGCAAACCAGATTTTGGTTGTGCCCTGCCCAACCTCCTGGAAAAATTCTTCCCCTTTGTGTTTTTGCAGAAAATGATCTTTTCTAGGCTGCTTGTCGAGGTGTTCTAATGTGCTAAAAAAAATAATGATGTGCTTTTTTATTCAGTTTTGTGATGTCAAATGGCTTGACACGTTTCTTACTGTTCCATGTGTTAGCAGTTATTTTTAAAGCTTTGCTGCAGCGATGCATTGAACCACATGGCGCTGAGCAGTGGGACGTTTTGCTCTTAAAAGCTGGGCATCTGGTGAAGTACCTTGTTGAGCTGGGATTTAAACTTACTTACAAAATCCTGGTAGAAGTGTTTGATTTCCTATAGGTGATGTACAGAATGCGAAGGCATGAACACGTGTGTGTGTGTAAATTTACAGATAAGTGACCTGAGATTTCCTTTTGCCTTCTTTTTTAATTCATTTTTTTAAGAGCGCTTACTCAGTTGTCTGATGTCGAGGATGCTGAAGATTTACTAGTTAGATGAGTAATTTCCTATAGCTTGTAAAGTAAAATAGATCTTGCTCTGGAATTAAAAAAGGGATTTCAGCTTAGATGCAGAGACTTCATTTTCACCAGGATTTAGGAGAGCATAGTCATTCCTGTAGTGTGGAATTAAAGTGATGGTGAGAAGTGGCACATACAGAAGTCTCAAAATGTTTTGTGGTTTTGAGGGGGCTTTTTCGGGTAATTGTGATAGCTATACTTGACATTTTAATGACAAGTGGGCAAGGCCTTCATAAACTAATTAGAGATTGTTTTTTTAACTTTAGATTTCTGAGAGATTAAATGTTTTCTGGACCAATGAGTTACAGTTGGAAAGGAATACATATGTGTTGTTTTATGTGTCTTAATATTGAAATAAACTGATCAAAAATACTGCCAAGAGAATTTTAATAATGGGGAAAAACAGGCTCCTTGAAACCTCCCGTGGAGGCTGCAGCGTACTTTGTTTTGTTGGGGACTTTCTTAGCCTGTTTGAACAACTGAAGTGAAAGTAGAAAAAAGTGAATT